>NW_013671897.1:12373-29757 GCF_000517525.1 Limulus polyphemus | reverse complement strand
ATAGACCTTTTAGAAGAAAAATTGGTGTAAATATAGCCGCAAACATTTTAGTAATTGTGTGAAACAATATGTAGTATGACCTGCACTGTTATATTGGGTTTTACAGATCTTCTTAGGAGAGAAATTGAGATAAATATTACAATAAACATTTCAGTAATTGTATGAGTTATATTAGATTGTGTTTTAGCATAGTCATAGGGGTAATATAACATCTAAGCTGTATATTTCTTTTAGCGTTTCACTCTTAAGTATGCAATGCATATAGGCAGAGATCCAAACACTCTTAGTTCGTTGCATGCCTCTGCCCACGAGGATTTTCGCTCAATACCAGAGCTCGTCAGACTGGCTGGAAAACAGCATCCAATGTTCAAAACGCCATTTATATCAGTCATGTATGAGACATTAAACTGAATGCAGTAGAAGACTGACTGACGCTGGTGAAGAACGATCCTTCACAGAACAGCAAATGAGACGACACAATAAGGAAATATATTGTACCATATCATCCATTGCAAGTATAGTAGTTGAAATGCGATAAGTGACTAAATCTTACTAGAAATCAAAGAGCTCGCGTCTTATCTTTATAACATTTACATTAAATTAAATAACCAAAATCCCTAGCTTAATAGAACGCTAATAGAACAAGAATAAAATGGAATAAACTTGCGATCAACAATGTAATAGATGATGTGAAGTGAACTCGACAAAAGGAACCAGTTATCTAAAGTCTTCTCCAGAGCTCACAACTCCAAGAGAGTGTAAAGCAGTGGCAGCAGTATATGCACTTTATATTTTACCGATCCAGCAATGATAAGTACTAGTAATTATCACACGTCAACACCATTGCTATTTACCAGCTCAAATACTGACGCAAGCATTTTTCTGATCTTGTCATCACCCGTGAAAACCATTGCTACGTTACTAGCTTAAATATTGCCAGAAATATTTAACGATTCAATAATGATTTTTACTCGTGATCATCACACATCAAAACTAGTTACTACCTTAGACACTGGTAAAAATATTTAACGATCCCATGATGATATTTTCCAGTGATCATTATACATAAAAAAAAATTGCTTATTATTAGATTAGATACTGAAAGGAATATTTTACCGATCCAATGGTAGTGTCAACTAGTAAACATCATACGTCAAACAAAACCAAAGCTAGTTAATAGCCTAATTGTTGACAGGAATGTTTTTCTTATTATAATATTTTTATTCATTAGATATCAGTGTTAATTAATAGCTTAGTCGCTGACAGCAATATTTTACCGATCCAGTGGTAATTTCCACTAGTAAACACCCACTGGTTACTAGATTAATATACTGCCAACAAAATCATACCGATCCAGCAATAGTTTCAACTTGTGATAATCACAAATTACTAGCTAAGATGCTCACGAAATAAGGAATATTATCCTGACTCACCAGTGTTTTCTATTAGTAAACATCACACGTCAAAACCAAAGCTAGTTAATAGCTTAGCTGCTGACAGTAATATTTTACCGATCCAGTTGTTTTTTCTACTTGCAATCATCACACATAAAACCTCTGTCAGTTATTAACTCATATGTTGATAGGAACATCATATTGATCTAGTCGTAGTTTGTACTAGTTGTAAGAACACGTGAAAACCACTGCTACTTTCTAGCTAAGATATTAACAAATTTGTGAATATTTTATGGCTTCAGTGGTGATTTTTGCTAGTATAATCACACATGAAAAGCTTAGTAAGTTACTAGCTTAGCTACTGTAAGGAATATTTTACCGATTCAGTGTGTTGATGATGACTAGTAATCACGACATATGAAACTCCTGCTAGTTATTAACTAAGATATTAAAGAATAAGTAACTTATCCACAGTTGTTTCTGCTAGTAATTACAACTCAACAATATCCAACAGTAGCCCAAGAATCCTCTTTAATAATGAGTAATTTAATGAAATTTCTGTTTGCAAGTTTCTAAAGCTACTAATATTGACACTGTTAATTATTAGTTCGGCAATAATGTGATTTTTTGCTGATGACATAGACACTTGACCCTTGTGTCTTAGTGTTCTTGTTTCTTTTGCCACACACCTCCTCTCAAAACGATGTTGAAAATCTCTGGTCACTGTCATTAAATGGCAAACAGACTGCAGACTATTCCGGTAATAATGCAACTGGAAGGGTTTTATGAAGATATTTTTCAGTGGTAACACAGCAAGACTGGGTGTGGGGGCGGTATTATACACGAACTTTGTCGATGAAAATTAATCAACAATACGTGCAACAAGGAGTACAGTTTTTCTAGTCCATAAGAACGTGCAGAATGGTGGGCGTGGCTTCAACTCACGACCCCTAGATCCAGACCCTACAATCATAGATTCAACTGTATGATTAACAACAAAAACATTTGATTTTTTTAGACATGTACTAACTCCAGCAGTATATAAATATATATATATATAAAATCATCAGTCGTTTAACGTTTGTTCATCTTCTTACAACTTCTAGTTGGGCAAAATCATTGAAAATATTTTTGAACTTTAGGGCTTCTTCGAGCTATTGTTTTGAGGAAATGAAAACGTTCTTTCATTCCGATGTTCGGATATTTACAACGCTTGCATGTATAGGACAGGTTCTTTGAGAACTGATAGTTGTTTGTTGACTAGTATTTAACATTACCCTTTTACTGTGTCAGTTTAAATGCTTTAAGAATTAACACTTTTTTTTGCTCATTTAACATACAGTATAACGTCTTCTTGTACACAATGGGCTACCTGTACTCTGTCCACCGCAAAGAATCGACCCTCGGAATTCCTCGTTCCCCCGTCGGGGATCCACAAAATATGACTCTTACAAATCACAAAGTTTCTTTACACAACTTTTCAGCAAGTGTCGTGAATGGATCTGAAGGCTTTTATGGTTTCAATCTACCTGGGTGACGTTTTAGCGTTTGTACTGACGTTAATACAACAGTAAGAGCGTGGTGGATATATGTACTACCACCTTTGATCATCAGTGTGGACATGATAGGCAATAACGTTCAGGTACATTCCGGATGTTATTTGCCTAACTAAAGGAATAAAAAAAAGCAATAACACATTCTACACAATATTACAGCACCTTCAGCAGCTTACACTGTGTGAACAACACCATAACAACACTACGGCACCTTCAGCAGCTTACACTGTATGAACAACACTACGGCACCTTCAGCAGCTTACACTGTGTGAACAACACCATAACAACGTAATATTACGGCACCTTCAGCAGCTTACACTACCGGAACTCTGATTTTACTCGAAAATTATTACATGAATTTTGTTGTTCTTGTTGATGTGGTTTCTGGGCGCAAAGTTACACAACGGGCTCTCTATTTTGTGCTCACCGCCGGTATCGGACCTCACTTTTTAGTGTTATAAGCCCTCAGATTCACCGCTGAGCCGCCAAGTAGATGAAAAAGGTGAAACGTGATTCATCAGATCACATAACACGTTTTTAGTCATTTATTGTCCACAGTTTGCGCTCTAATCACCACTGAAACCGAGCTTTCTTGTTTGCAACAGAAATATGCAGTTTTCGGACCGGTTTTAGGCAACGTGTGACAGTTTTTTGTCATAATCCTCGCATGCTAAAGTAACCGTTCAATTGGAACACAGTTTGCTGTCGTTTCACTTTAAAATCTTGTCCAATCTCTCTCGTTTTCTTCTTCTGTCATCAGCAGTTGACGTTCAATTTTTCTTGGTAACAGACGTATTCCTTTACAATCGCCGCTGTTGAGAAACTCCGATAACAGGTGGCTTTAAATAGGCGGCAAAAAAATAACACACACACACACACAGAAAACAAATTGTCTTTAATAACGAAAGTCGAATAAAACCTTGTTCTTACTCTTTAACTTAACATTGACTACACCTCTGGATTTGTTAGACAGAAATAATCATCCAACACACCACATGCTTAGTCTTTTTTGCATATCAAAGGGCATGAAGTGTTTTACAAACGTCTGTGTGTGTGAGGGGGTGAGATCTTAGTAAAATGGTCAGTCAGTGTTAGGCTTGGCATGGCCAGGTGGTTAGAGCTCGAAACCCCGTCACACCAAACATGTTCGCCCTTTCAGCCGTGGGGCGTTATAATGTGACGGTCAATCCCACTATTCGTTGGTAAAAGAGCAGCGTGGGTGGTGATGACTAGCTTCCTTCCCTCTAGTCTTACACTGCTAAATTAGAGACGGCTAGCGCAGATAGCCCTCGTGTAGCTTTGTGCGAAATTCAAAAACAAACAAACAGTCAGTGTTAAATGCTAGAATGTTTGGCGATTGAGGGAACCATACATCTAGAATCGGTGATTTATTTTTCAGATACCAGCTGCGACTAAACTACTGTGGAGTTATTGTGATTTTATTACTATAAAACAGAAAACTCTTTTAATATTTCAAATGATAACAACGAATAGAGCCGAAGGCTGCAGATTTTTACACCTAGGACCCTTGATGTGATACACGTTGCAGATGAGAGTGAGTCTAAGAAAGCAGTGTCTATAAGACTGAGTTTTGAGATTTATTCTGTTTTTAACTTTTTTCTTCTCTGAGGTAAATGTTCCCATTGGTACCTTTTAGATGTCTAAACCGACATATAGGATTTAACACTTATAGTGTGATATTTTAATTAGAAAAACGAGTGCAATGTTGGGTTCGGACTGCGGACTGAAAGGTCTGAGGCTGATTGAAACCAGTGAACAAGTTTCGTACTTTCAGCCGTTACTAACCGGTAAAAAGGTTCAGAATTAACTATACTTGAAACCTAGAGGTTTCTGACTTGGTCATTTAACCCAAGTATCGTATAAAATGTCGTTAAATGTAGTGTACGAATAACTGAAGACGTCAACATAGAAATAAAAGGAACAAAATTATTGGCATCTTGATAGAGAAGAAGAAGAAGCAAAAAGTGATATCATTTCAATAATTTTCTTATATTTGTTGTCCACCAGATTTTGGAATATTGATTCAGCTTAGTCTAGAATACTAAGCGATTTATAACACTAACGTTAATATCTGAATTTTATAAGGATTTTTATGAAACTATAAAAATGCATGTTATTAAAATTAATTTCAAATTGGATACATAAAATTTCTCATTTGAGATGGAGAAAAATGTACTTCAAATATTTCGTATAGGTTTGTACAGCATGAAAATTATGTTCTATGCTATGCAACATCCTGATGCATGTGACGTCACAGAAACTTGTACCCATTTCGCTGTATAATGGAAATAAAATAATTTTCATATCTATAAAAGCATTCCAAAACTAGGTTGCAGCTAAACATATTTTTAAAATAAACGTGAACGGAAATGCTATAGAAAAACTTGATATGTCAGATTTAGTCGTTGTTTGTATATAAAGGATACTCAATTGCTATAACAATGTCAATCTAGATTTTTCATTTAAAAACAAAACGTCATTGACGAAGATTCTTTGTTTTAGTTTCAAAATTTAAAATCTTCTGATTTAAATCAACAAAAAACACTTCGCTGAATAATACCATCTAACTATATTTTATAGCATTTTTTAAAATCTAACAGGTATTTATTTTTCTTGGAAATACAATATCCCGTAAGAAGTGACAGACTACCACTAAAATGACAAATGGATCTTTCTGTTTTTGTTTTTGCGAGGATGTAGACATATAGCAAATGCTTTTATTTTTTCTGTTTACTACAGGTGTCTAATTACCTGGCAGGATTCCCAGATTTGTGGGAAAACCCCTTCTTATGAGGTTGGAAGAATTAAGGTACGAGAGAAATCGGAAAACATGGGAAATTTAGTTTTCTTAATAGGGTTAAGTCTCAGTATTATTTTTATATGTTCATAATTTCTCATATTGCTTATGCCCCTATTACATCATTTTGTTAACACACACAACGCAGACGATGGAACAACTTTGAGAACGGGGGACTGAGATGTATGGGCCTAACTGTACACAAATACTAACGATCCACTTTGTTTTGACATCCAGTCTCCAGTTTCCGCCGTTTATAATTACTGTACCGTTAACTCTCCGTCCTATCTCCCCGACAGTGATGCGTGGATGTAACTATCAACCCTATTTCGCCTCATATAGTTCTAATCTTTCTGTTTTCACCTTCATCGTTTACACCTGAAATTAAGTGTCTTTCATAACAAATGCTCAAAATGTCAGATAACTCTTATAACACTCTTATGTGACCTTTGGTAGAGCTCTTCGACACCGCCCAACACACACTATGTCACTTTCCCTCAGGAGCTGGCATCAGGCGCTATGTGACCGTCTCCGGCTCAAGAGCAGGTGTTAATAGGTTGAAATGTTTTTGTCATACGTCACATGGTTCTTAACACACCAGAATATGGTATTAAAACACTTAATAAAATAAATTTTGCAACTATACTGTGTTTAAACGTACACGTTTTTAAAAAACTTATTATTTACATAATATACGACGAATGTCGCTTTCTTTTAGTTATTCGTGTTGGCAGAACGGCATCTGTGAAGAGTCAGTTATTAATACTATAATGCAATTAGAAATATAGTAAGTTAATAAGATATGGATTTGTAAAATGAGTTTAATGTTACTGATTTTGATATGGTACCAGTTGTTGTTGTTGTGTGTGTTTTATTTTCCTTGTTACTTAATTTAAAGCAAATCAAAGTCCGTGTTTTCTCTCAGTAGTATATACGTATTCATTGCAAATGGTCTCAAATAATTAATGCTGCATATATTTTCTTTATTTAAACTAGACTCATAACAATGGAAACTGATATGAATTTTGCGCGAAGCTACACGAGGGCTATCTGCGCTAGCCGTCCATAATTTAGCAGTGTAAGACTAGAGGGGAGGCAGCTAGTCATCACCACCCACCGCCAACTCTTGGGCTACTCTTTTACCAACGAATAGTGGGGTTAACCGTCACATTATAACACCCCCATGGCTGAAAGGGCGAGCATGTTTGATGGGGCGAGGATTCGAACCCGCGACCTTCAGATTGTAAGTCGAACGCCCTAACCACCTGGCTATGCCGGGCCAAAACGGAAATTAACTTTTGAATATGAGATCTGTATCTTACAAATTTTGGCAAGGGTCCATCAATATAGTAACGGGTAAGATGTACGTACACCTTTATTCCTTTTACACTAATGCAGTCATTCATTTAAATTGCATTTCAAACAAAGATACTTCAATCAATTTATTAAGCTATAAGTAAAGAAGTAAAATACACATTTCTTCAAGTTCTTATGGATTCAAGTCATGCACAAGATGTTGCAAATAGGGGATTTTATTTTACTCCAGTAAAATGATTTTAAGAGCAGCATTCTAGAACCCTACTACCTGGTACAGCGGTATGTCTGCGGACTTACAACGCTAGAAACCGAGTTTCAATACCCGTGGTGGACAGATAGCCCATTGTGTAACTTTGTGCTTAATTACAAACAAACAGACTACCTGGTTTGATTTCAGCGTTTTAACAAAGCTTGAGTAATGTTAGAATAAATTAGAGTTTTGGCTATGTGGTGTTAAAGTGGATAATTTGAGCTTATTTTTCAGTCTTAGACCTATTCTACTTCAGGTTAAAAAAATCATATAACGGCTAGAAAGTCAAATCCAGGTAAGGCTGGATGGGGCTTTTAGAGATTTTCGGCTGAGGAAAAGAAAGAACTCTTCGATACACCAAAAAATATATAAATAAATAAAATTGAGTGATTAGGCCGAGGATCTTAGTTTTAAAAATGTTAGCTGAAAGTGTGACGATACCTCAAGAAGTCCACTGATAAGGGCGTTATGTTGAAAAGTACTTGTTAAATTAAGGGCAGTATCTAGATACGTAGACACTTAGCGAAAAATACACATGCTACTTGTGACTTCTATTAGGGAAGATTATAGATGTAGTACTGACGAGACGCCGATCCATCACCTTGAATTGGAACTGAGTCCCGACATTTGAAAAAAATTTAAATGTGTATGTAAAAAATAAGTTTTCACCCGAAATTGTCTTTCGTAAGAAATGCTCGAAATGTCAGTTAACACGTCTAGAGACGTAGCGGTAGCCGGGAAGCTCGCAGTTAAAGGAGTTGTGTGACGACATGGACATAAGACGAGAATTATACTACTATCGGTGTTGTCTAGCAATTAACGACGTCATAGTCAGACAGCACCGTCAGCGAGATAACTGTTTGTTTGTTTTGAATTTCGCGCAAAGCTACATGATGGCTATCTGCGCTAGCTCTCCCTAATTTAGCAGTGTACGACATATAGACAGGGAAGGCAGCTAGTCATCACCACCCACCGCCAACGCTTGGGTTACTCTTTTACCAACGAATAGTGGGATTGACCGTTACATTATAACGCCTCCAGGGCTGAAAGTGCGAACATGTTTGGTGGGATGAGGATTGCGAGTCGAGTGTCCTAACCACCTGGCCATGCTAGGTCGCGAGATATACAGGTATACAGAAGCGTTGTAATACATACTTCTTTTCCCCTATTAAATCTTTTTTTTTTCAAAACCTCAAGGCTTTAAGATAACTAGTTGTAAAACTGTGTATATTTGTGTCTTTTCCATCTTCGTACAAACGTAATATCAAGTCTAAAAATAACTTTTACGGACTTAGCTTAAAACCTATAAAAAATGAATTTATATATATTTTCTTTGTATTCGTGTACAAAGGAGAGATGGCGCTCAATTTTTTAAGAAAGTACTATAACATCATTCTTGAGTAATTAATTGACTGTCAATGTAACAGATGTTTTCGATTTTATTAGAAACTTTGTTAAAGTTGCGATTAATTCTGAAAAGTAATAGACACAAAAACAAATAGAATCAGTGACAAACAATTCTTTAATAATCCAACAGTCAAAAGTGAATCAATTAGAGTAGAAATAAATAACGACAGATCAAGATTTATTTATACTCTCGAAACCATGTCTATTTACAATGAAAAAAAAAAGATGGAAGCACTCGCAAATATACCATGACAATGAACATCCAAGATTAAAACATAACTTAAGTACAATTGATTTCAAGCAAAAAGATTAATTACTACATTTATTCTGTACATAAAAATCACGTCCTCTGTCACACATCACACACACTCTTGAACCCAGATGTTTCTTACAATCAACATATAGAGAACAATGTATATATATATTTATATTTATTTATTTATACATTTATAAAGAAATTGATATGCCTTTAAAACATAGTACTATCATTTTACATCTCCCAGCTTTCATAACTGAAATATGTTACTTTTATTATCTGCATGGTATGATATTAATACATTCCACAATTGCAAGTATATATATAAATATATGAATGTCAAAATCCTTATTAAATTAATACAGCGAAAAACAATATAATTCTTGTTTTATTGTTCTCACGAAGGAACTTCAATACATAGTGTAGAACGAGAGGTACACGTGGATATAGGGAGAGAGAGAAAAAAAAAGAAACTTGTATTTTACGAGGGAGAGAAACAAACAAAAAATTGGGTCTGTGTTTCTATTAATGACAAAAGTATTTTAACTATTAAAAAATCATTGTGTTGCAAATATTATTCCTTTTACAGATTTTTCCACCTTTGATATTTAAGATATATAAACTGGAAACTTTGTGTATTATTCGTTTAAGATATCCACGTTTTATTATATAAAATGAATCGCAAGAAAGTTTCTTCCACAAAACATTAACTATTACTCCAATGTTTTTATTTAACGTAATTGTTCTTTATATTTTTTCGAGTTTTTAACACGTGTTGTGTTGTCATTGAAATAACTAAGAATTCTAGTTGCCGTTCTATTTGATGCTTGGGATAATATTAGAAAGAAAAAAATGTGCGAAGGACTTGCATGGTCCTTAGAACATATTTAAAACAGGCAGAAAATCTTATAGCAGCAGAGATAGTAGTCTGTGAAGCTTCATATAATCTCACAGTTTTATTGTTAGGAGTTTGTTTGTTAAAACATCCAAACAAATATAATTCCCAAAACTAGTTCGATCTAGTCACTATTTCACTGACTTGTGTTACCCTACTGCCTTTTGTTATCCTTGATGCATAAAATGAGTGAAGGGGAGGGGTAGTTTAAAGACATCCGATGTAAATTTCAAAATATATTGAACCAGAAAGAATAGAAATTAAGAAATAGCTCAGATGAAATTAGAGCCGTGAAAACTTTACGGAAAGTGACGCTGGTATTTACAAGGAAGAAACCAGTTAGTACGCACGTCACATAATCCAGGTCACTAACAACGTCCTGGCTTCCTTCTGTTTTGCACAGGCTGATCTAAAGCTTTGAAAGATCTATTAACTTAACAATAACTAATTCCTTATAGTATTCTATTAACTAACAAGATTACTGTTCGTGTTTGGTTATGACTTTTAATTCATCTTGCCAAATTAGAGCACAAAGCTGCATAACAGACTATTTGCACTGTGCCCATTGCAGGGAATGAGCCCTGGACTTTAAGAAATAACAATAATTTCAAACTTTATTTAACTTTAATTCACTCTTTGTGTTATTTTTCCTAATTCTATATTTTTCGGATAAAATCGAAGCTGAAATTAATCTCTCTCACACCCCACATACGTCGGAAGTGAAAGTTGGTTCAACGACAAATCAGCAAGATTTGTTTGTTTGGTTGTCTTAGAGCAAAGCCACATTGGGTTATCTGCTGTGTCCACTGCGGGGGAATCGAACCCCGGATTTTAGCACTGTAAGTCCGGAAACATACCGCTGTCCCACCGGAGGACCAGCGAGAAGAGCTACTTTAAACTTATCATCATTAATTAATTCAAGCAAGCTTCAGTTGTTCATTCTTGTAGTTGAATTACACCATGACTTAATCGGTCTTGTTTCTCCAGATCAAATCGAATGAAAACAGCGATTTTGTTATCGATATGAACAATTAAAAACCGGTTAAAATGCCGCAGGGTTTGAAAAAGTATTAAATTTTAACATTTAAATGCATTTCGTCACAGATGTATAAATTAAACTGGATAAGAAAAATCTTAGTCAATACCTACTCTTCTGATCCAACGAGTTTTAAATAGTTTTAAATTAAAGGGTTAAATGTTCTGAATGTAGAATTTCAAAAAAAAAATCAACAACTACAAAAAAAAGTCGTTTCTCGTAATCTAAACACGTGTCATTTCAGTAACAATACATCATATTAGTTTATTCATTTACACGTACTTGCTGGACAATTCTTTGGCTAATTCTGTGTATTTCAAAAACTTGGAGTGACGACTCTCATCCTCAGGTGGTGGGGGTGGAAACTCCTTCACAGGAGTAGCAGGGTCCGGAGAGCTCCTACTACCAGACGGAGATTTCCAAGTAGAGTCGTTGCCATCTTTAACAAAGTGTACTTTACTTAGATGGTGCCTGTAGGCACCCTTGGAAATAAAATGAGTGTCACAAAAGGCACATCTCATTACCGAGTCTGATGCTGTCGCGTCATTACACGCCCAACTGAAAGCTAATAGAGATCCATGCGCCACCTGATGGTTAGGCTTAGTGACTGTAGCATCCGTTTTGTCTAAAAGTTTCTGTAATTCTTTGAGTGGATGGCCTGATGAAGATTCTTGTACAGACAAAGTTTTGCTTTTATGCATTTTCTCCTTCTTCTTTTTTGGCTCCATGCAGGATGACTCCGATGTTTTAAAAGATCTTTTTTTCTTGCTTAGTTCTTGCACATCTCTTATTTTTCTATGTTGTGCTTTATCCTTGTCAAGAAGGTCCGTATTTCGATTTTCAGAAACCGAAACTTTACAGAGATACGTATCAGGCTTTCCACAAGCATCACTAACTGATGCAATATCCGAACCATGTTCATCGAAAAGCGAAGTATCACGCTCACTCGACATCGCTCTATCGGCCACACAAACAGACTTTGCAGAATCTTTACGAGAAAGTAATACACCATCTGAAGTGGAAGTTGAAGTACCTAACGCAGAGGAAATTGGCGTTTCACACGCAACAGTAGTCGATGTACTACACGTACTAAATGTTAATGTACCACCAGCGTCGGAATTTAATGTACCATCTACTCCAGAGGGCGTAAAAACACACGCGGGTGAGGTAGGTTTTTCACTAGCACCAGAGAAGTTCGACGTACAACATGCATCAGGTGATGCACCGCACACACTAGAATTCGGGTTAGGGCACATGATTTTAGAGGATTTAGTTTTAGAAGTGGTTCCCCTAAATTCTTATCGCAACTGGATACTGAACTGTTAAATTTGATGGTTAGTGAACACTCCATTGGAGAATGACTTGAACGCATACAGACCTCTGGGGATTGTGGATTCGGTTCATAGGTTGACGCTATGTCTGGGCAGCAAAACTCTTTACGGCTGTTGCGGGTCATTTGATAACTGCTATTTTCTTCTACAGTAGGAAATGATGATAACAAGGTTTCTTTATTGGTCGCCGAAGATTCTGAACATGATGGTGAATCATCTGACATCTTGGCTTCATCCAGTTGTTTGTCATTTGTAACTTGACCCTCTTCTTCAGCTGATAAAGGGTCCAAAAAGTTGCTCAAGGACTTCTGTGACTCAAATAATTCTGTTGATGAGGTTAATGGTTTTCCAAAACTTTCACTCCTCAAACTTCCGGGTTTGGCAGTGAATCCTGGAGAATGCCAGGGTGGGCACACCTCTTCGTCTATTCCTAATCTTTGCAGGATTCCTGTGGAACAAACGCTATTTTTCTTGTTTTTATTTTCAAAACTCTTTTCAATTAATTTTTCAATGGCATTTAACACTGACGTACTGTCTCCTGATTCTCCACACTCCCGAGATTCCTCGACGAGTGGCTCCTCATTTTCCATCTTGATGGTGCCAGTTTCAGCTTTGGTTGAGTCAGATGAAGATGGCCGTTGCTTATCGCTTGACTGTCCTTGCATTTCAGCTGATGGTGTTTTCGGAAGGTCTTGAGTTTTTGAGCTTTGGATGCAACTTTTGATGTGAAACACGAATTCTTTGGCATCAACCTTTTCCCCGCATTCTTCACACGACACTCTCCCCTGCACAGACTCTACTCTGGATGATGAAAATTTTTCTTCGCATTTTACTTGATTGAATTTGTTTAGTTCTGAGCGTTCAAGTTCCAGTAGTTTCTTGACTGGAAGAGATTTCTTTCTTCTTTCTTTGGTCTGTCGACGACGCCCGCCCCCTTCTGTAATTGAGCGTAATATATGTTCTTTATAGTGAGCGTTTTTCACCATATGATAGCTCAGCTCTTTCAGGCTTCCAAAGGTTTGGTCGCACACTTTACATGTAAGAACAGCGTTGAGATGAGATTGAGAGGACATTTTGTCCTCCAGACTCCTCCAGGAGATGAGCTGCTCTTGACTGATGATGTTTATGTAGTGCTGAGTAACTCGCATGTGAGTAGTCATGTCTGCCAATGTTTTAAACGACTGTCCGCACCACATACATTTTAAAATTTCTTTTGTTTGTTCTTCACCCTTACCAAGCCACACGTCCTGGCCTCTTACAAGTTTCCGAGGGAGTGCTACTGATTCCTTCACTGTGTACGTTCCACTACCACTTGCTGTGGTAAATCTAGGAACAGAGGCCGTCGTTACGGAAGAAGTAATTGCCATAGAGGATGAAAAAGGCGCCTGCATGCCGGCCATGCCACAGCGACGGCTGTGTTTCATATGGACTGTCATTTCTGCCAAACTCTGAAAAGATTCTTTACACCACACACATGTAAAGACATCTTTTGTCTGTTCTTCGCTCCTACTGATCCATTGGCTCTGCCAGGGATTCTGTCGCATCCCTTGACGATAACCATCAGACTTAGTCAGGGTATGGTTTTCCAGGAGACTACCACTCCCGGCATTACACAGGTTGGTCTTTAGAAGATGGTTCTTGGTGGGCGAATATTGTATACTAGTACCCGAAGGACTTAGGGATGTTGTATATTTATCAACGTCTTCAACAGGACTTAGCTTACCATTCCACGTAGACGTATGATAATGTGGCTTGACCTCCAGGGCAGTTACATCTGCTGTGGTACCATCCCATGAGTTGTTGTGTTTGGTAGAATGCATTTCATTATGAGTCACTTTGGTGAGCCTGGAATAGACACTAGACATAATTTTTTCATGCTGGAGAGACAAGTCCAATGGTTTGTCTTGTGTCTCTGGACTGGGTCCATTTTCGGTTCTCCTGAGAGGTGGACTATTCACTGGAGTTTTTAAACAGTTATCTTTCTTTAAGCTAAAGTCTAAAGGGCCATCGTTATCTACGAGTTCACAAGAAGAATTTGGTTTTTCTGTTGTTATAACCATCTCGTGACGATCCCTTGGTTGGGAAACTGGTAAATTCACTCTTTCTGCTGGCTTTGATCTTCCTTCTCCAGTAGTTTCCAAGGCAACAGTTGAGAGAGAACCGATGTTCAGATCGGGTTCACTTTGATCACTTGATTCGTGGTCAGTTTGTTGTTCACTTACTGTTTCGGAGATAGCAGAGGACGTAGATTCAATATTTTTCCCGGAATCACCTTCCTCCCCTGCAAAGAAAAGAAGCACAGTTTTGAAATGTTTCTGCTCCATCAGACCATTTCTCGTGGAGAATTTATTATTGTTATAAAGTATAAATAAAAACACTGGGCGTGAAAAATATAAAAAAACGCCAAAATTCCCTAGGACAAGTATGGTGAAATAATGGAGAGCATTCTATCAAAAGCCACGTGTTATAGGCGTTATTAATTGAAACATAACACGTGTATCTTTACGTTCTTCATCTGGCATTTAGTGTTTAACAAAAGCTATCAATTACACTGCATGATTTATCTGAATTTGTTATGGTACAATTAACTTACCTAACTGTAATTTTAACCATGATATAATACAATAACCATGTTCTGTCTGTGCTTTTAATCAAAGAAGAGTAAAAATAACCATGTTCTACTTTAAATCAGAATATATTACAGATAACTGAGTTCTGTCCTTAATATTAACCAGAATACAGTACAGGTAACCGTATCATATCTGGAATTTGAAACATAATACAAAACAGATGATCGTGTTATATCTCCGATATTAACCAGAATACACTACATATAACCGTGTCGTGTCTGTAATTTTAAACAGAATCCAGTACAGATAACCGTGTCGAATCTCCGACTTTAACCAGAACACAGCACACATAACCCTGTAACCATGTGGTCTGTGTAATTGTAACTAGAATACGCTACATATAACCGTGTCGTATCTGTGACTTTAATCACAACACAGTACAGATAACCATGTATTACGTGTCATTTCAATCATATTACAATACAGAAAAGCAGTACACTAATTTATTAATGTCATTCGAATCCTAATACGTTGGACACATCATCAATAGAATATTTAAACATTTAAACAAACTCCTGTAACTGTTTTTGCCAACTTTTGCGCAACTTGATGTGTCTTTTTTTGAGATAGAAAGATGTTTTAACTCGTTTCACACATTCATCCAGCTTTTTCATAACTCTCTACCTTACAGTCGCATTTACGCAATATTTGTTACTCAGAGAAACGCTTTACAGCATTAGCTATAGCCACGTCTGCTCCATCAACAATTTACAATTGGCTAGAGACCATTAATAACATCATATTTCATCCCCTGCCCACCCTTCCGATGACAGTCTTGTACACAAGTATGACGTGGGTCAATGTGCCGCGATACCGGGTCACCATGATGTTCTCACCCCCTGTAGTGGTTAACTAACGGCGGCATCTGAAGCAGAACACGCGGTACATTATATTATTCCTGCTAGACCAATATGACGTCCTGCTGAGAAGTGTGTTTCTTTAAGCAGGAAACACGAGTTACCATCTTGTTCAAAAGTACAAACGATTTATAATAGGTCTTCCTACTTTCTCTGTATTCAGATCTATACATCACGATATGCCGGACAGTCATGCAAAATCGGTCGCTGCTTTCCACTAACTGTCTTCTGCAAACACGCAACTTATGAGAGCTACAGGACAACGAAACTTGTTGCAAGTTAAAATTTTAAAATATAATATTTCAAACAGGGAAAGCAACCAAAATAGTTCTACTATGCTTACCAAATCTGAGTGAATTACTCGGACTGTTAACCACACTAAAACACTTGATATCGTTATTTATTCCAGGTGGCGAATTATCCTGGTAACTTAGTTACACGATTATTAGACAGTTATGATCATTTTAAGGTGTTATATATCCCATAAACATCTTCAATTCCAACAATATACTGCATTTGTTACTGATTATTTCTTCATTAATTTCTGGTAACAAAAAGAATCGTTAATATATCTTATACTTAAAAGAATATTAATAAAACACTATCAACAGGGATTAAAGCTTCAATTAGAGGTTGATCTTCGTCCGTTGCTTTTGTTCAAAACAAGATTATTGACGAGGAGTCGAATGTCCCGAAACTCTAAGAATGGCCTGTCCGAAAGAATGGATTATCTTTCCGCCAGTAGGTGGTAATGAAAACCTTGTCTGTTAAAAAATGTTAAGGACAATGTCAACAGAACATTGTCAAAAATACTGACAACAAAACTTTGTTAAGAATAGTAGCAGCAGAATATTCTTAATAATATTAGGTCGTCAAGAAATTCATGTCGCCTTTTGGAATACTTTCATTAACCACCCCCAAGAAACGTACATCAGGTATAATAGTTAAACGAACCGCCTAAACTTCACGTTAGTGTAACCTATATAATGTGTAAAGTTTAGTATACTCTAATCCCTTATAATGATGGCTCACGACGAGACCCACATTCGGCATGTAATGCTGTTTGAATACACGAAGGGAAACAACGCCTCTGTAGCCACAAAGTATATCAAAGAAGTTTATGGAAGTGTTTTGAACGTTCGTAAGTGTCAACGATAGTTCTGCAAATTTCGTTCAGGTGATTTTAGCCTTAAAAACTGTGATGGCAGGTGCCGACATGTTGTAATTGATATTGATGCTCTTAAGACGCTTCTTGACTCTAACCCAAGGCAACACACTAGTGAAATGGCCCTGAAATTGCGTGTCTCTCATGAAACAATACGTAAACATCTAAGAAATATGGAAAAAAGAAGGTGTTTGGGTACTTCACGAACTCTCTGATGATCATCATTTCCAACGTGTGAACGTTGCTTCGTCTCTTCTAACGCGTAATGCACGTGAACCATTTTTGGACAGAATTCTTACCGGTGATGAAAAATGG
Source organism: Limulus polyphemus (assembly GCF_000517525.1). Taxonomy (NCBI): domain Eukaryota; kingdom Metazoa; phylum Arthropoda; class Merostomata; order Xiphosura; family Limulidae; genus Limulus; species Limulus polyphemus. The sequence goes on along the minus strand of NW_013671897.1, from coordinate 12,530 downwards.
ATTCTCTATGCAAATATTAAACGCCAAAAACAATGGCTCAGTCCTAGACAAAAACCACTTCCGACCCTAAAACCTGGACTCCATCCGCAGAAGGTGATGCTTTGCATTTGGTGGACATCAAAGGAGTAATTCATTTCGAACTCTTCAATCCACAACT
>NW_013671897.1:0-11550 GCF_000517525.1 Limulus polyphemus | reverse complement strand
CAACACAAGAATACGGAGTTGGGTTAGGAAGCTCTCCCCCACCCACCATATTCTCCAAATATGGCACCATCATGTTACCATCTTTTTGTTTGCTGCAACACCATCTTAATGGGAAAACGTATGCAATTGTGAAAGGTGTTAAAAAAGACATCGACATGTTTTTTGCTTCAAATCAAAATGATTTCTTTAATCAGGGCATTAACAACCTGATTATAAGATGGAAAAGCATCATCGATAAGAATGGAGACTATTTCATTTAATAAATGCTTTATTTGGATATATAAGTTGTTCGGGTTTTGTCATCTAAAAAAAAGCGACATTAATTTCTTGACGACCTAATACTTGCAGAAGAACACATGCATTTCCTCCAAACCCTGCGAAGGGGTATTTACTGGTAACTAATAATAAAAAGACATGAAAAAACAACAAAAACTTGAACTATTAATATGCTTTTCACTCACAATATAACATATTGTGTCCAATATAAACAGACCATAATATATCACTGTTTCCCTATTAAACAGCTCTTAAAATATATTAATGTTTTCGAGTTACACAGTCCAAAACACAGTTATTTTTCCAGTTAAGCAATCCAAGACATATCATAGTTTCCCAATCCAGCAGTGTAAACCATATCACTGTTTCCTAGTGAAACAATCCAAAATACACCACTGTTACCCAGTCAAAAGCATATCATACTTTCCTAATTGACAGTATAAAAAAGATATTGCTGTTAGTGAAACAGTATAAACGATATCATTGTTAGTGAAACAGTATAAACGATATCATTGTTAGTGAAACAGTATAAACGATATCATTGTTAGTGAAACAGTATAAACTATACCATTGTTTCATGGTGAAACAATCTAATACATATTAACGCTTTTTAGCGAAACAGTCCAAAACACATCATTGTTACCCAGTAAAATATTACCCATCAACATTTACGTGTCAAACAGTGTAAACCATACCAATGTTCCAGTCAATCAGTCCGTAACATATGAATGTTTCCTTAGAAAACACTTCAAAATGATATTATTTTTATCTTACATAAAAATACTTACATAAAAAGTGTTAATAAAAATATTTATAGTCTGAGAAGCTAACCACTGGGCCACATCCGGTCCCGGCAGATGAAATATGTTTATTAAGAAACATTGCAACAAATCCAAACCGTTGGTGCATCGAGGGACTTTTAGATGATTCATGTATGGTTAACTGATACAAAAAGACAGAAACAACACAAGATTTACCTTGAAACCGAAACACAATCTCTCAACCTGATGACAAACTTGTGATTACATATTTTAATATATTTCCATGTCTTCATCAGGTCTGATGACACAATATGAAGATCATGATGATACACGGAAGTAATTCGAAACGTTTATGATCACCAACTTTATAGATCGGTCTTCCACGAGAATGGTATGAAAATGACCAGACCAGTTCCCAACTAGGCCTAGTCGGGAGTGGGTCGAAACGTTGTCTGATCACTAGGCTAGTATGAAGGTGACCAGACCGGTTCTATACTAGGCTGGTGCGAAGATGATCAGATGATCAGACTAACTGATGTAGAAAAGTACGACTTTGTTTTGAATATTCACGCAAGGGCTATATGGGATGACCGTCCCTAATTTTAATTATTACACTAGAGGGAAGGAAGCTAGTCAACAGCACCTCTTGTCTGTCCATTACCCTTTTAACATAACCACGGACCCAAGCTGAGAAACGCGATTTTATTTTTTTTTATTTTTAATGGTAATGTGACGCGAACCTTCGGATGCACAGTCCGGTACACTAACCTTTAGGCCACGTCCAACCCTCCGTGTTTTGTTAGCACTCACCGTGACATTTAATGTTCATATTAAAAGCTTATCAAGTGAAACAAATTCAGTTTTTTTTGTTTTTTTTACCAAACGGACCGAGACACTTCTGGTAGACACAGTTCGGTTTAGGTTCGATTGCCAAACGAACTTTGTTGTTCACACTGTTATCCAAACTAAACGAACCGTAGTGAGTACGAAAAAGTCCCAGTGTGAATAGGCCCTTAAATCTCTATGAAGCCAGGTCTAAAGTTCGCCACAGGGGGCTTTGTGGTTATTATGAGGGAGTGGTATGTGCATATTAAATAGGCTTATCATAGATACTTTCTTGCCTTTACAAAGACTTTCTCATGTAATGAGTGCGTTTACAAATGTTCTTGGAATGTCAGCAGTTATGAGTTACCAGTCAATAAAAAACGTTGACTTACTCTAGAATATATTTAAATATTTACTAAACACAAGTAGCATTACCTACTCGATTTTTTAATGTGTGTTCACAAACTTCATTAACCGCTATTTTGTTAATGTTGTCCAATTTATTCTGACTATCTTTATAAAAGTGTCACTTCTTTCTTAGTATCTTGATAGATAAATATATCAAGTTCCTTCTTACTATCTCGTTAAAGTAATGTTGTCTAATTAATTCTTAATATCGTGACAAAAGTAATGTGTCCAGTTTTTTTATTTTGTTTTGAAAAAGAAATGTGTCCAATTCACTCTTACTATAGTTATAAAGAAACGTTGTCCAAGTAGTTTATTACTAGGCAGTTGTTAAAATAAATGTTTCAACTGATTTCTGATTATTAAATCAACTAATATCTTTTAGGCCTTTCTGGGTAATTTATAAGGCAGAATCTTCAGTTTGTTTTTAGTCAGTAGATAAGCCAACGACCGTAGTTCATTTATAGTCAATAGAAAACATAATATCTCAGTTCGTTTGTAGACAGTAGATAATGTCTCAATATCTTTTATAGTAGATAAAGTAATGACCAAGCTCGTTTGTAGTCAGTAGATAATGTCTCAATATCTTTTATAGTAGATAAAGTAATGACCAAGCTCGTTTGTAGTCAGTAGATAATGTCTCCATATCTTTTATAGTAGATAAAGTAGTGAACCCAGTTCGTTTGTAGTCAGTAGATAACGTCTTCATATCCTTTATAGTAGATAAAGTAATGAATCCAGTTCGTTTTGAATGTGTAGATAAAAAAATGGCTCCAGATCCTTTATAGTCAGTAAATTAATATCCCTAGTTCGTTTCTAGTCAGAAGATAAAGTAGTATATATATATCAAGTAATGACTTGATATAAATAGATAATAACCCCAGTTAATTTCTAGTTAGAAAATATAGTAATGGCTCCAGTTATTTTCTATTCAGTAAATAAAGCAATATCACCAGTTCGTTTCTCGTCAGTAGATAAAGTAATTATCCCAAGTTCATTTATAATCAGTCACTAAGAATTATTCCCAGTTTGTGAATAGTCTATAGATAAAATAATGACCTCAGTTAGGTTTTAGTTAGTAGATAAAATATATGCATCCCAGTTCGTTTCTAGTTGGTTGATAAAGTAAATGCCCGTTTCTTGTTGGTAGATAAAATAATGACCCGCAGCTTATTTTTAGTCTGTATATAAAGTATTGACCCCCATCTTATTTCTACTTGGTAGATAAAGTAATGACCCTCAGTTTGTTTCTAGTTCGTAGATAAAGTAATGATCCCTAGTTTGTTTCTAGTTCGTAGATAAAGTAACGATCCCTAGTTTGTTTCTAGTTCATAGATAAAGTAATGATCCCTAGTTTGTTTCTAGTTCGTGGATAAAGAATAATCTCTAGTTTGTTTCCATTTGTTACATAAAGTAATGGCCCTCAGTTCGTTTCTAGTCGGTAGATAAAGTAATGACCCCAGTTGGTAACTAAAACAAAGTATTCAGTTTTCAACGTTAGAAGGTAATATATAAATGCCAAGAAAGAAGGCCACCACATCAAAATAAATTATTTTACTAGTTAAAACAAGTCTACAACTTATAAAAGAAACCAACCCATACTACTGATTGATTGAACACCATTGTTTCTTTTAAAGAATAAGGCCTTAATCAGTCTTTGAACAGTTTCAAAAGGGATGGAGGGGGGATTGCCATGACGTCATTAGTTTCTTTCTCTCTAACTTGGAAACGTGATTGTTGTGATTCTGTGGAAAAAGACACGTTTTAACATTTCAATACTTATCAGAAGGTCGAAACTGGTAAACTCTGGAAACTTTGAAGAAGAATACTCTTTCTTCACAGCGGTATAAGTTCCAAACATTAGTTTGTATATAAAGTATTGACCCCATCTTATTTATACTTGGTAGATAAAGTAATGATCCCTAGTTTGTTTCTAGTTGGAAGATAAAGTAATAATCTCTAGTTTGTTTCCAGTTGTTACATAAAGTAATGGCCATAAGTTCGTTTGTAGTCGGTAGATAAAGTAATGACCCCCAGTTGGTAGCTGAAGCAAAGGTAATGTATAAATGCCAACAGCGGTATAAGTTCCAAACTCACATAGCAGTGCTATAGAGGGGTACATGTATAAATCCAAATTAGTGGAATTAAGTAAAACTGTGGCTCATATCTGACTCATCGAATTTTATATATAAATAAAACAAGGGATACTTTCAACGTGAAAAAAAATAGTGCTCGGTTTTTGATTATAAACAAATTATATAGTACATAAATATATAGACATATATATTTCGTAAATACACTTGTATACATGTATAAACGGTTTTAAATGTTTTAAAATCGAAGACTGAGCACTCTGTTTATATATATATAAATTTTCAGGTGTTAGGATAATATCATAAGAATATAAAAACAGCTTAAAACTTGTTATAATTAATGCTACCGCACGAAAGGAAAAATAAACTATTCATCTTAATTTTCCCTCCCAAAAATGAAGTCCACTTTTTAACACTAAAAGTTTGCATGCACTCCTGCTTCAGCATAAACAATCTCTTGAGAAGTGGACCTACCCTCCTTTTTAATTTAATAAACCCACCTAGAGTGACGCCAAGAGTGTTAGAGAAGCTCAGCCTCACAAGACGTCGTTATTTAAACAATTTTCGCGACGCAGAAGGGGGAAAACACGATAAACTAGAGTCGCTCATTGTTTGAAAATATGCATTTATAATTTTACTCATTTTATTTTCTTCATGGAGAAAGCAGACAAATTACTGTCTCAGGTTTCATAAAAGTAGGCACTGGCCTCAAATGAGGTTTACCTAACAGAACCTATCAACCTGTCTGGCCTGTATGGAGAATGATCCAACTTACCTTGGAGAATACAGAATAATATGAAAGCTTACATAATTGGAAACTGGTCCTACAGTGTGAAACCTTAACTATCTCGGATTTTACCTTACGGTCTCAAACCTTACCTATCTGGAGTATTATCTTATGGTATGATATCTCTACACCCTAGAAAATGATCCAACGGTCTGAAGAACTACTTTTCAGGGGAATTATCCTACTGTCTGAAATCAGCTTCCTGGAGAATTACCAAGTAGTCTGAAACCTCCATGTCTGGAAAATTATCTTACAGTTTGAAACATCGCCTCCTTGGGGAATCAGCCTACAGTCTAAAACCTCATCTCCTCGGATAATCATCTTACAGTCTGAAATTTTCACCTCCTAGGGGAATTATCCTACAGTATCAATCCTCACTTTCACATAGAATTATCTTATAATCTCAGACATTGCCTATCTGGAGTATTATCATACAATCTGATAAAGCGTATAAGGTTAACTATATGTTTAATTTGACCATCTATTCATTTAATCACCAGATTAGTACAAAATCCTACCACCACGAGATAAAACCGACGTTTGAGAGTAAAGGACAATACGAAACTACCCTGTTATGGATTTGAAGGTATAGCCAGTAGATAACTACAGGCCTGCCGAAAGAACGGGAAGATCTCTCCGAGACCCAGTGCCCCGAAGGTGGCCCTGAAGAAGGCAGAGTAAATATTGATTAAGAGATCGGGGCCCGCGTACAATTGTTCCTGGAGCCCAAGAAAGCTCGGAAAGACCTTGGCCAAATACCTTGATACGGTTTAGAGAGTATAGCCAGTAGATAACTACAATGTACCTTTGAGCGTGTAGGTTAAAGATAACTACGTTGTGCGTTTGTATAGCAAATACATAACTTTCTTGCTATACTAATAATGGTTGGAGACGGCTTGAATGGGTAATGAAGAAAAACTTTAATATAAGTTTAACATAACAGCAAATGTACAACGTTTCGACAAGGTTTTGTCATCATCATGCTATACGTTTAAGGGTACACCCAGCAGCTAACCTTCTTGCTACGAGTTCGAGAGTATAGAAAGAAGAAAACCTCTTCGTGCGTTTGAGAGTATAGACAGTAGACAACAACCGACACTTTAAATTCGACTAACTTTCAAGTTAGGCATACGTTTTGAAATATCAATGTAATACTACATTAATATTTTTTTAATTATTGAAATTCAGGATAAAATGTACAAAATATAAATCCACCTGCTTCATTTCTGTAAAGAAAGTTTCATATTAAAAGCAGGGGAGGAGGAGAGAGGCTTATATCTAGATATCTGTGAACATAAAACCCTCCAAAGAAGTCAAGAAGTCCGTCAAGTAGATAATTTACACGTCCATAATAACATCAATGAAGAACATAGATAGTTCGTTATGCTTTTGTTTTTCTCTGTTTACTATTAAGCACAAAGCTACACAATGAGCTATCTATGCTGTGTCCACCAAAGGTATCGAAACCAGAATTTTAGCGTTATAAGCTCTCAGACTTATTGGGAGCAGTTTGTTATGTACATAATTTACATGTTCATACTGAATATAATGAAGAACATGGAAAGTTCGTTGTGCCTATAATTTACATGTCCATCCATACTCACACCAATGAAGAACATGGAAAGTTCGTTGTGCCTATAATTTATATGTCCATACTCACACCAATGAAGAATATGGGCAGCTTGTTATTCATCTAACTTACACGTCCATACTGACACCAATGAAGAATGTTGACAAATGTTTATATACATAATTCATATGTTCATAACAACACCAATGTAGAGCATGGATAGTTCGTTATGCTTTTGTTTTTCTTTGTTTATTATTGAGCACAAAGCTTAACGGGAGCAGTTCGTTATATAAATAATTTACATGTTTATACTGAAAACAACGAAGAACATTGACACTTCATTATGCCTACAATATACATGTTGATACTGACGCAAGTGAAGAATGTAGACAGCTTGTTATGCAGATAATTTACACGTCCATACTGACATCAATGAAGAATGTAGACAGCTTGTTGTGCAGATAATTTACACGTCTATACTGACATCAGTGAAGAACGTCAACAGCTCGTTATGTAGATAATTTCCACGTCCACACTTACACCATTGAAGAATGTGAACAGCTTGTTATATAAATAATTTACTCGTCTATACTGACATCAATGAAGAACGTCAACAGCTCGTTATGTAGATAATTTCCACGTCCATACTGAATCCAATGAAGAATGTGAACAGCTTGTTATATAAATAATTTACTCGTCTATACTGACATCAATGAAGAACGTCAACAGCTCGTTATGTAGATAATTTCCATGTCCATACTGACTCCAATGAAGAATGTGAACAGCTTGTTATACAAATAATTTACTCGTCTATACTGACATCAATGAAGAACGTCAACAGCTCGTTATGTAGATAATTTCCACGTCCACACTTACACCATTGAAGAATGTGAACAGCTTGTTATACAAATAATTTACTCGTCTGTACTGACATCAATGAAGAACGTCAACAGCTCGTTATGTAGATAATTTCCACGTCCACACTTACACCATTGAAGAATGTGAACAGCTTGTTATACAAATAATTTACTCGTCTGTACTGACATCAATGAAGAACGTCAATAGCTCGTTATGTAGATAATTTCCACGTCCACACTTACACCATTGAAGAATGTGAACAGCTCGTTAAGCAGTTATTTTATTTTCAGGAATAATATATAATTTAAACAATATGTCAGAAGAATACTGTAACAAACTCGTGATTGGCTAAGATGACTGGTGATTGGGGGGAGAAACTGTATCTGTAGATGAGTATATATATATATATATATATATATCACAGTTAAAAGTCATTCGACAGGAAAAACATCGTATTTCAATTGGTGTTTTCTTCCTAATTAATCATTCAAATGTCCGTCCATTAAAACACATTTCTGTTTCTTTGAACTTTATTAAAAATGAAATTAATGACATAGAAACAGTGAACAAAACTGATGAACGTCAACCTAGGAAGGACTTAAGGTGCTGTTAACGTAGTGATTTAACAGGAAGTATTTGTTTTGTCACGAATCACCTCTTTTCCAATTACTTTAATACCACTGATTCATACATTTCGTGAATGACCAATATCTGAACTTCCTGTTTAATTCAGGTCATGCATGACAATCAGAAGATAACGGATAATTTGGAAGGTTTGTTTGTAATTAAGCAGAAAGCAACACAATGGACTATCTGTGTTCTGCCCCCCACGAGTATCGAAATCCAGATTCTAGAGTTGTAAGTACGCAGACATACCGTTGTGCCACTGGGGAGCAATTTGGAAGGACCACGACATTTTCAGAAGACAACTTTGAAAAAATACAGACAAAAGTTTGCCCTTCTCATAGAAATTAAATTCTCAATCCATTGACGGAGGTGCATGAAAACCAAACTCTGTTTGTATAACGATATTTCCACTGAAATTAACCAATCAAAAAAAAAAAGTTGACGAGTAACCCCTAATATTCCCAACAGAAAGTGGCCCGTCTCGTATCTTCAAGGCGGGCAAACTGCCGTCGGTTCTGCATCGGGATTTGGTCCTTGTTTGGACCAGGGAGGGTCAGTTTAAGCTTTGATCTTTTCCTCCCTCTCAAGAGTTGATGTTGCCAAAACGTGTGTACAATAATGTTCAATTTTCCCGCCATAAATTGTGCTATCTGTTCTATTCTGATTTGAAAACTTCATCCGAATAATATTTCCCTGAGGTCCAAACTTGCTGTTGAGAGTCGTTGGACATTCGTTCCATTTCTCCCGAGCCAATGACTACCCCTGGATACTTTTCAAACTGTCCAGAAGGTAGAACGTTTATAAACAAATAGAAAAAAAAAGCGTAAACCTGAATTATAATAGTCTGTTTGTTTGTTTGTTTTTGAATTTCGCGCAAAGCTACACGAGGGCTATCTGCGCTAGCCGTCCCTAATTTAGCAGTGTAAGACTAGAGGGAAAGCACCTAGTCATCACCACCCACCGCCAATTCTTCGGCTACTCTTTTACCAACGAATAGTGGGATTGACCATCACATTATAACGCCCACACAGCTGAAAGGGCGAGCATGTTTGGTGTGACAGGGATTCGAACCCGCGACCCTCAGATTGCGAGTCGAGTGCCTTAACCACCTGGCCATGCCGGGCCGAATTATAAAAAAAAAAACTATCCAGTAGTTACAGAAATAATTTGTGTCTTATTCAGGATTGATATGCTATAGCCTATAAAATATAATGCACTCTTTATCATAGTTAGAAAATGCGAGATAAGTGCTATTGCTAACTGCGGAAGTCGAACCCCAATTTTTAGCGCTATAAGCTATTAGACTTACCGCAGAGTCACCGGAATTGAGAGTGGAGAGAAATGTAAGATGAATTGAGTTATGTGTACAAAGGTATAATACAAGATGTACTTTCGCAGGGTCTCCGAAAGTGTTCTGTTTCAAAGGTAAATAAAACCCAAATTAAGAGTAACAAATGTTTTTATTTTTGGTTTTTGAAGTTCATATGTTATGATGTGTTGTAGCCTACAGAGTACATAATTCTTCTCGAGATTCATGGCATGCACACGTTTTACTGATGTCACGGCAGCATAAATTGCAACGTTAAGTGCCCCTTATGTGACGTCATTTTAGTGTCTACTGACTGACTGACAAACATCACACTACTATATAGTGGTGCGAGTGGTTAAAACAGGTGACCCCTTCAGGCGGACTTCGGCCCTCTTTCGGGGAAATAACTGACAAATAAACCAAGAATTAAAGACTATTTACACGCACGCACACACAAAAGTACATTTACATATGTTTACATATATTAAGATCTCCTTACAGCCTGCTCGTGACTACACGGCATGTCGTTTCAGCTTCAGGGGCACGTGGTGTTATGGCTCAATGAAAGACACGATGTGTAGTGCATAACAGTATCTCTTCTTCGGACCGCGTGATACCTGAAGGTAAATCTTTTAGATACTTCCACGAGAAACGGTTTATCCTTTACACAACCTTCGACAGGAAAGAAAGTAAAAAGTATCCAATTATATAGAAAAGAACTAAATGTTTTCGGTGAAATAAAGAATTCAATTTATAATTAACTGGAGAACGTAAAACAACGACCACCAAGATACTGTTATGTATTCATTGTTTGGTGATAACAACTTCTCTATGAGAGTATTTACGAACCTTAATTCTCCATTAATATTTTGCTCTATATTCTAAATATTGTAAGTACGTATTAAAAATAAGAATATCAAAATAAACTCATGGAAATTGTGACCAAAAGAACAATAAGTAACGACTTGTTCTGTATTCTTCTTTACAGGTTTTTTCATTAAATCTTTCATTATTTCGAAATGTTGTAAACCACTATTTCGGAACAACATTAAATTGATACGTATACAATTTTCGATACTTTCACGTGCTCTCTTCTGTCCAAGGATTGGTTGTTGAGAGAGAAACCCATAACAGTGTATATTTTGTATCGGAAGTTCCAAGTCTTTCAATGGGATATGACGTCAGAGAGGAGATTCAGCTTAAATTGACCTTCAATGGTGTTTGAAGTTTGACAAACTTTGGATTAACGAACCTTCCACAATTTTTCTTTTGATATAATTTTCAGTTTAATATATTAATTTGACTGACTTCCAGTTGATTTTATGATCAAGTTTCCTCATGTATAAGAAATAGCATTAACTGCTTAACCATTTGCAACATTTTAAAAAATTGTTTTTTGTTTGTTGTTCTGCAATCTTGTTAAGTAAGCTCAACAAGTCAAATATCAATGTATCCATCCGCTAGTTTTTCGTATTATCTAGATCAGGAGTTCACTTGTAGTTGTTGTACCTAATGATGCCAGATTAACTTGGTGACACTTTGTAACTATAAATATTATACTCAGTATATCCGAGAATAAACAAGTTTTAAGTTTTTAAACATCTGTTTTACGGCACACACACACACATCTCAAGCAGAATGTTTACAACTTTCTAAACAACTGTTGTATGTCACATATATATTCAGCAAAATATTAATAACACTCTAAGCATCTATTGCAAACGGCTAAATTTGAGCAAAATGTTTACAATCGCCTGTTTTGTGTGTATGTGTGTCAGGTAATCTAGAACAGAATGTTCACAACATAATTCTAAACTCTGTGTGTGATCTAATCTGGAACAGAATGTTCACGACAGAATTCTAAACGCGTTTTGTGTGTGTCAACTAATCTGGAACAGAATGTTCTCGACGGAATTCTAAACGCGTTTTGTGTGTGTCAACTAATCTGGAACAGAATGTTCTCGACGGAATTCTAAACGCGTTTTGTGTGTGTCAACTAATCTGGAACAGAATGTTCTCGACGGAATTCTAAACGCGTT
>NW_013671896.1:44304-53136 GCF_000517525.1 Limulus polyphemus | reverse complement strand
AGTAGAATGTACTAGATGAACCAAGGTACTGTAGATGTAGAGTAATAGAATGTACTAGATAAACCAAGATACTCTAGATGTACAGAAGCAGAATGTACTAGATGAACCAAGATATTGTAGACGTATAGTAGTAGAATGTACTAGATGAACGAAGGTACTGTAGATGTAGAGTAGTAGAATGTACTAGATGAACCAATATATTGTAGACGTACAGTAGTAGAATGTACTAGATGAACCAAGGTACTGTGGATGTACAGGAGTAGAATGTACTAGATGAACCAAGGTACTGTAGATGTACAGTAGTAGAATGTACTAGATGAACCAAGGTACTGTAGATGTACAGTAGTAGAATGTAATAGATAAACAAAGGTACTGTAAATGTACAGTAGCAGAATGTACTAGATGAACCAAGATATTGTAGACGTACAGTAGTAGAATGTACTAGATGAACCAAGGTACTGTAGATGTACAGGAGTAGAATGTACTAGATAAACCAAGATACTCTAGATGTACAGAAGCAGAATGTACTAGATAAACCAAGATATTGTAGACGTACAGTAATAGAATGTACTAGATGAACGAAGGTACTGTAGATGTAGAGTAGTAGAATGTACTAGATGAACCAAGATATTGTAGACGTACAGTAGTAGAATGTACTAGATGAACCAAGGTACTGTAGATGTACAGGAGTAGAATGTACTAGATGAACCAAGGTACTGTAGATGTACAGTAGTAGAATGTACTAGATGAATGTAGGTACTGTAGATGTACAGTAGTAGAATGTACTAGATGAACGAAGGTACTGTAGATGTACAGAAGTAGAATGTACTAGATGAATCAAGGTACTGTTGATGTACAGTAGTAGAATGTACCAGATGAACCAAGGTACTGTAGATGTACAGGAGTAGAATGTACTAGATGAACCAAGGTACTGTAGATGTACAGTAGTAGAATGTACTAGATGAACCAAGGTACTGTAGATGTACAGTAGTAGAATGTACTAGATGAACCAAGGTACTGTAGGTGTAGAGTAGTAGAATGTACTAGATGAACCAAGGTACTGTAGATGTACAGTAGTAAAATGTACCATATGAACCAAGGTACTGTAGATGTACAGTAGTAGAATGTACTAGATGAATGTAGGTACTGTAGATGTACAGTAGTAGAATGTACTAGATGAACCAAGGTACTGTAGATGTACAGAAGTAGAATGTACTAGATGAACCAAGGTACTGTAGATGTACAGTAGTAGAATGTACCAGATGAACCAAGGTACTGTAGATATATAGTAGTAGAATATACTAGATGAATGTAGGTACTGTAGATGTACAGTAGTAGAATGTACTAGATGAATGTAGGTACTGTAGATGTACAGTAGTAGAATGTACTAGATGAACCAAGGTACTGTAGATGTACAGGAGTAGAATGTACTAGATGAACGAAGGTACTGTAGATGTACAGGAGTAGAATGTACTAGATGAACCAAGGTACTGTAGATGTACAGTAGTAGAATGTAATAGATAAACCAAGGTACTGTAAATGTACAGTAGCAGAATGTACTAGATGAACCAAGATATTTTAGACGTACAGTAGTAGAATGTACTAGATGAACCAAGGTACTGTAGATGTAGAGTAATAGAATGTACTAGATAAACCAAGATACTCTAGATGTACAGAAGCAGAATGTACTAGATGAATGTAAGTACTGTTGATGTACAGTAGTAGAATGTACCAGATGAATGTAAGTACTGTAGATGTACAGTAGTAGAATGTACCATATGAACCAAGGTACTGTAGATGTACAGTAGTAGAATGTACTAGATGAATGTAAGTACTGTTGATGTACAGTAGTAGAATGTACCAGATGAACCAAGGTACTGTAGATGTACAGGAGTAGAATGTACTAGATGAACCAAGGTACTGTAGATGTACAGTAGTAGAATGTGCTAGATGAACCAAGGTACTGTAGATGTACAGTAGTAGAATGTAAACCAAGGTACTGTAGATGTAGAGTAGTAGAATGTACTAGATGAACTAAGGTACTGTAGATGTACAGTAGTAGAATGTACCATATGATCCAAGGTACTGTAGATGTACAGTAGTAGAATGTACTAGATGAATGTAGGTACTGTAGATGTACAGTAGTAGAATGTACTAGATGAACCAAGGTACTGTAGATGTACAGAAGTAGAATGTACTAGATGAACCAAGGTACTGTAGATGTACAGTAGTAGAATGTACCAGATGAACCAAGGTACTGTAGATGTACAGTAGTAGAATGTACTAGATGAATGTAGGTACTGTAGATGTACAGTAATAGAATGTACTAGATGAACCAAGGTACTGTAGATGTACAGGAGTAGAATGTACTAGATGAACCAAGGTACTGTAGATGTACAGTAGTAGAATGTACTAGATGAACCAAGGTACTGTAGATGTACAGGAGTAGAATGTAATAGATGAACCAAGGTACTGCAGATGTACGGTAGTAGAATGTACTAGATGAACCAAGGTACTGTAGATGTACAGGAGTAGAATGTACTAGATGAATCTCAGCAGATATACGGTAGTAGATCTTGTTAAATGTATTGCCATCTAAAATGTTTAAATGCTATCGTTATTGAAGTTATTTCACTTCTCAAATACGACTCTCAGTATTATTACTATAATGTGCTGATTTTTAATTTATTAAAACTAATAACAAGACATAAATTACACGTACGAGAAAGTTTTTAGTATAATATTTATACATGAGTGGAGAAACCCGAATCCAATTGGTATAATGCTAATAATTATGACTTGCTTCTTTACTTACCCTCGTGTCTAAACCTTAGAAAACAGTGACACAAGACAGAAAGATATTTTCATATGTTACGTTTACGGAATAAAAATTAAAACAATTATTATTAGAATATTTGTTATGTAAAAGGAAATCCAAGTAGTTCACCATATAAGAATTTAGAAAAGTTGAGTGTTTGGAAGTATGAGAGGAAAAAGAAAACTTGGTAAAACCTTGCAGAAACTGTATTATTTATTTATTATGGAAGAACGAAAGTGTAAGAAAAAATTAATACAATGATAGTATACAATATGCAATTCTGACCTAACAATTTGTGCTTGCAAATTACTGCGTGTGAGTGAACATATCTTGATGAAAATGTTATTCATCAATTTATATGACAAGAAAAATATAAGGTGTCCAGAAATTATGTCAACACATACGCTAGTCTAATTATAAAATATAAGAGTATCTAAATTGATATTAAACGAAAATCAAAAATTGAATTAATTTATATTTATATCTATATATATGTATAATGTAGTGTGAACATGTAATATTTTTAAAAGAGTAAAATATAATAATTACATATTTATCGCCCCCCAGTGGCACAGCGGTATGTCTATGGACTTACAACGCTAGAAACCGGGTTTCGATATCCGTGGTGGGCAGAGCACAGATATCCCATTGTGTAGCTTTGTGCTTAACTTCAAACAAACATACATATTTATCCAATATACTTATAAATACTCCAAACTTAACTCGACTTCTAGTTTCGTTTTTGATAATTTTGATAATTAATCGTGTGGTTATCGAAAAGATATTCAAAGATATAGCAACAATATTCACCCATATAGCATAAATATATTGCCACAATATTCACCCATATAGCATAAATATATTGTAATAATACTCAATCATACAGTATAAATATATTGGAACAAATTGAAGCACAGAGTATAAATATATTGGAATAATATTTAAAAATATTGTATAAATATATTGAAACATTATTCACACACACGGAGTAAAAATTTATTGGAAGATTACTCGACCATATATTATAAATATATTATAACAATATTCAAACACGGAGTATAAATATACAGTAACAATACCCGACCATAAAGCATCAATATATTGTAATAATACCCGACCATATAATATAAATATATTGTAATATTATTCAAACATAAAGTACAAATATATTGGAACATTACTTGACTATATAGTATAAATATATTTTAAAAAATAATTCAACCATATAGTATGAATGTATTGTAACAATACTCAACCATACAGTATAAATATATTGGAACAATACCCTACCTTATAGTATAAATATATTGTAACAATACCCTACCTTATAGTATAAATATATTGTAACAATACCCTACCTTATAATATCAATATATTGTAACAATACCCTACCTTATAGTATCAATATATTGTAACAATACTCAACCATACAGTATCAATATATTGTAACTATATTCAAACACAGAGTATAAATATATTGGAACATTATCCGACCATATAGAATAAATATATTGTAACAATATAGTACAGCTATAGTATAGATATATTGTAACAATATTCAAATATAAAGTATCAATATATTGGAACAATATTCAAATATAGAGTATAAATATATTGTAACAATATGGTATAGATGCAATATAAATATATCGTAACAATATCCAACCTTAGAACATTAATGATTTGGAGCCTTACCTAACCGTAGAGTATAAATAAATTAGAACATTATCCAACCATAGAACATTAATAATTTGGAGCCTTACCTAACCGTAGAGTATAAATAAATTAGAACATTATCCAACCATAGAGTATAAATATAAATGAATCTTTCCCTACAATAGAGTATATATGTCAACATATATTTGTTAAAAACATCTAGCAGAGGAAACGAACAATGATATATATTAAAATATATATTAAAAACGACGTGTTATAATAATATAGGTTAGGAATAATTAGCTAAATCCCAATCGTGGTTAAATATACTTGTTAGTGTAGAACACATAAAATGTGGTATGTATTATCATATATCGTGTAATGTATCTTGGATCTGTGTTCATCCCTCGACCCGTAGCGATATTGAAATGTAAATAACTAGGTTCGACACCTGAGAGTAATTTCTTCCCCCTTATAAAAGATTTGGTATAATACAAGCGTTGTATCTCAATGGCTTGTTTGGACGCCATGTTTAAAGGGTTTGATGTTGATCTCAATGGCTTGTTTGGACGCCATGTTTAAAGGGTTAGATGTTGATCTCAATGGCTTGTTTGGACGCCATGTTTAAAGGGTTATGTATCGATCTCAATGCTTGTTTGGACGCCATGATTAAAGGTTTAGATGTTGATCTCAATGGCTTGTTTGGACGCCATAGTTAAAGAGTTAGATGTTGATCTCAATGGCTTGTTTGGACGCCATGGTTAAAGGGTTAGATGTTGATCTCAATGGCTTGTTTGGACGCCATGCTACGTTTTAATTTTCAAATTTTGATAGTTTCATCAACGTGAACCTTTTAAATTAATTAACATCTTCTTGAAACCAGTTTTTGAATGTTACTCCCACCCGAGGGCTACTACTACTATTTGAATGAGGTTCTATGAAAGTAAAGCGTCACTAGCCCCCAGTGGCACAGCGGTATGTTTGCGGACTTACAACTCTAGAAACCGGGTTTCGATACCCGCGGTGGGCAGAGCACAGATAGCTATTGTGTAGCTTTGTGCATAACTACAAACAAACAAAAAAAAGCGTCACAAAAATTTAACAAGTAAAGGTACTTTTATGTTGACGTCAATTCGTCCCTCAATGTGTTACGATTAATCCATAAAATAAACGTTAAACTGTAACTCTTAAAACTGTAATATTTGGCGATGTGTTCAATAATGTTTATGTACAGAAAACACTTTCTTAGTAGATTTTTTTCTCAATTGTTTCAGCTTACATCATCCACTTCCAGGCATCCTCTTATCTTAAGTGAGAACACAAAGTCTACATCGGCTCCGTCCAGTTTGAAAACTACATTGATTTTCGGTGTTGGTCAGAGAAAATGTTAGTTTTTGTGCCATTTCACGATAGGAAGGTTTGGTTAGAAAACTAAAATAGATCGAACTTCACATCATTTTTATTAACTAAGTTTTACTTTCATAACACTAAAAAAACACACTTTAAAACGAAAAATTAGTGTGCGATGCATTTTCACATGTAGCTTCACTAAGTTTACCGATAGATTCTTTCAAATACATCTGAGATACGAACGTTAAGTAAGACGTTTATCAGTCATTCTGTTTCGTAGTCAGTTCTTCATTGAGGAGAATAAGTTGAAAGCGAGCTTATTTAAAAAAAAATGCATGTAGTTGTGAGCTGTAAACGGTGTAGTGCAACACTGTAAGCTGTAAACCGTGTAGTGCAACACTGTAAGCTGTAAACGGTGTAGAACAACATTGTGAGCTGTAAATGGTGTAGAACAACATTGCAGCTGTAAACGGTGTAGTACAACACTGTGAGCTGTAAACAGTGTAGTAGAACACTGTAAGCTGTAAACGGTGTAGAACAACATTGCAGCTGTAAACGGTGTAGTACAACACTGTAAGCTGTAAACAGTGTAGAACATAAATTAAATAATCCATATCAAGTCTTTCTGAAATTACGACTTCAAACTTCAATCGAATGATATTAACTAGCACGAGAAGAAATGAAGTTTCCTAGGACATTGTAGAGCTACTAACAAGTTTAAAACTATTACAGAAGACATACGTTTAAGTTTAAATATATCAAAGAAGACATACAGGTATATAACCTTTAAGTTTGAAATTATTACAGAAGACATACAGGTGTATAACCTTTAAGTTTGAAACTATTACAGAAGACATACATACGCCTCCTAAGATGTTATGAAGGTTGTTTACAAGTTTTAAAACTATGACAGAAGACATACATACGCCTCCTAAGATGTTATGAAGGTTGTTTACAAGTTTTAAAACAATTACAGAAGAGTTTGTTTGTTTGTAGTCAAGCACAAAGCTACACAATGGACTAACTGTGCTCTGCCTACCAGGGGTATCGAAACCCGGTTGCTAGCATTGTACGTTCGCAGACATACCGCTGTGCCACAGGGGGGCGTTACAGAAGCGATATATACCATTCAAAGAAACTTGATTCTGTCGCTACGCCTCCTAAATAACCATAAAAGTCGCCGTTTAAGGGATCAGTTCAACTAAACACACGTGAAACTAGTTTTGACTTTTAGCTGCTTGTGTCCATTATATTGAAGTTATATCAACGTATGTAACCTCAAGTTATATCAACGTATGTAACCTTAAGTTATATCAAAGTATGTAACCTCAAGCTATATCAACGTATGTAACCTCAAGCTATATCAACGTATGTAACCTCAAGCTATATCAACGTATGTAACCTCAAGCTATATCAACGTATGTAACCTCAAGCTATATCAACGTATGTAACCTTAAGTTATACCAACGTATGTAACCTCAAGCTATAACAACGTATGTAACCTTAAGTTATACCAACGTATGTAACCTCAAGCTATATCAACGTATGTAACCTCAAGCTATATCAACGTATGTAACCTCAAGCTATATCAACGTATGTAACCTTAAGTTATACCAACGTATGTAACCTCAAGCTATAACAACGTATGTAACCTTAAGTTATACCAACGTATGTAACCTCAAGCTATATCAACGTATGTAACCTCAAGCGATTTGTTTTCTGAATAATTTATCTAAGACTAAACTTAATGCTTTACTATAAACAGATTTACTATTTAAAGTAATAGCAAGATTTACATTCACAAAAAGAGGTTATGTACTGTCTGAAGAAATGTTGTTGGGCCAGTTGCCAAGTTTAATGCTGTCCAATCTTGGATCTGTTAAGGCTTGTGTGGTATATCCTCCATGATAAAACCCATTTTATCTTGTATTTATTTTAGGACTAACATAGAGTCCATCAAAAATGACGGGCAAGTACCCTAATCTCACATTTCATAGTTAACTGAAATAAATAAATTTTGTAAAATCAAGCTTGATCAGCAAAGAGGCAGAAAAGTGTAGTCTATGCAGTCAAACGTAGGTAAGTTCCTTTGTGATCCAATCAAAATTAAGATCATTCATGAAATTTATTCGTAGCGTGTTCATAGCATAATGCCCGGCATGGCCAGGTGGTTAGGGCGCTCGACTCGCAATCTGCGTGTCGCGGGTTCCAGTCCCCGTCACACACCAAACATGCTCGCCCTTTCAGCTGTGGGGGCGTTATAATGTGACGGTCAATTCCACTATTTGTTGGTAAAAGGGTAGCCCAAGAGTTGGCGGTGGGTGGTGATGACTAGCTGCCTTCCCTCTAGTTTGACACTGCTAAATTAGGGACGGCTAGCGCAGATAGCCCTCGTGTAGCTTTGCGCGAAATTCAAAACAAACAATCATAGAATAATTATTGGTAAAAATCAGTCAGATTAACAACTTCTAATATATAGAAAAGCCAATGTGTTTTGGTAACACTACGTTCCAACAATGGCTATCATGTTATGTCGCTTAGCAACAAAAGTATAACCTAATATTGATGTTAGTCTGTGTATTGAAAGTATAAAATGAAAACTGGAAAAATATTTGTTGATTTCTTGAATTAGAGTCTTCGTTGATTAAAGAGGTTTATTTTTGATTTAAAAAGTTTGTGATATAACAGAAAATAACTTAATTCAGAAACGATTAAAATTGAATCGATATTTTTACTTTCATGATAAATTTTATGCACTTGGCTCTAGGCTAGGTGATCCCAACACTCATTACACTTATAAAATTTCACAGTACTCACCCTCACGGCCCCCTTGCACCTCCGTCACTAAAATCGCAATGAACAGACAGTAATTGAACTATTCTATCTTGATAAATGCATTTTGGCTTTTATGACTCCTCCTATTTCGAGAAATCAGGCGTGACGTGATTTGACACACACTGGCTTTGATATAGGTTAGATTATTGAATAGTGTAATATCAGGCGGATTG
>NW_013671896.1:42981-43928 GCF_000517525.1 Limulus polyphemus | reverse complement strand
TAAATTATAGCGTGTGTTTAAGTTAAGATAACTGTGGAAGTGCATTGCAAAGTTGAATTGAGAAAGAACAAACTAGTTTTATTTGAGAAAGGACTTGTATCGCTGAAGTTCTTCGGAAATATTTTTTACGAGTAACTAACAAACGACCAGAGACATAACCATCTTTTTTTTATCCCACTTCTGACACCAAATTGTTATGTCTCTGGTCGTTTGTTAGTTACTCGTAAAAATTAAGATGTAAACGAGAGGCGGCAAGTCAAACTACAGCTTAGCAGATTTGATGGCAGCAATACAAGAACAGCAAAAGAAACAAGAAACGAGAAAATAAACAAGAAAAGAAACAAGAAGAGAGACAACAGCAGTTGCAAGAAAACCTGCAACAGTGGCAGCTTGAACATCAAAATAAACACGAAGAGAGATTACAGCAGCTGTTGGAGGAGAAAGAAAAGAAACAAGAAGAGAGATTACAGCAGTTATTGGAGGAAAAAGAAAAGAAACAAGAAAAAGATTACAGCAATGGCAAGATAAATTGCACCAGTGGCAGCTCGAACAGCAAAATAAACAAGAGAGACTACAGCATTGGTTGGAGGAGAAAGAAAATGAACAAGAAGAGAGACTACAGCAGTGGTTGGAGGAGAAAGAAAATAAACAAGAAGAAAATATCCAACAGTTGAGAGAAAGCCAGAGTACTCAAATGGAAAATATTAGTATATTTCAAAGCGAATTAAAGGATGATTTATTGTATTTTACACAAGGAGGATACATTAACCATCGACCTAATCAGCCTCAGGCAATGGCAAGCCCCTTCCAGATCCCGCAGCTAAACTCTAATGCAGACATCTTCACTCATGTTAGAAGTCACATTCCATATATGAATGTCAACAATAGGGGTGATCTAGTACGAAGGAAGCCACGGGAATTCGATGGGAAGGTACCGTGGGAAGCAT
>NW_013671896.1:37430-41981 GCF_000517525.1 Limulus polyphemus | reverse complement strand
GTTATCATGGTCCAGGACATTTCAGTTGGGGCGAAGTGAACAAAGGAACAAATGACGCTGCTGAAGACGTATCACCTGGAAAAACCAGTGTCAAAGAAGAAACTCTACCCGATTTTGAGAAGGGAAGCAGTGAAGCTCTTAATGAAGTTACCACCACTGATGTGACTGTTACCGATAATAGAACATTTACTGATGGAGCAGATGAACCCCACGTGAAGCAGAAGCCAAAGAGACGGAGACCAGTACGGAAGAAAATACGTCCCGTAAAAGTAAGAAACTTTGTTGAATTGTAATTTTGTGCTTGTAATTCTGTACATTTTAATTAAGTTATTGTTAATTGTTATTGGTTTATTGTAAGTGGCTATTGTTCGGGACGAACAATACTAAGGAGGGGGCAGTGTTGCGTCATCGAGGTCACTATCCTGTACCTTGGCGAATTCTCTAGTATTTACTAGATATAGGGTAGTCTGGTATATAAAAGAGGGTGACAACGTGACGGGACAATAGTGTGTGTATAGGTAATGAGTAATTGAACTGCAGTCAGAGAGAGACGTATTGTTGAAGTTAACGTTCGTTGTTAAAACGTTTGTAAAAGAGCGACTGTTGAAAATAAGTGTATCGTGAAGTTATATTCAGAAAGAATAAACCAGTTTTATTAAGTAAGGACTTGTGTCGCTAAAGTTGCTAAAGTTTCGTCGGAACGAAGTTACGGAAAATCAATTAACAAACGGAGACGTAACAGTATTATTTAAAAACAGTCATCTCATAATCATCAGATATTATTCTTCCAGTATTCCTAACATTTTGTTTACCCTTAATGTGGTGTAGTGATCATTGTTCTGAAAATATCGTGGTGCAGTGATCAGTTGTCTTCCTGAAGGACAGTTCTCATACTTCAAAAGGTAGAACACTGATCTGAAATCTATAGAGTAATTCAAGAATTTTTGGATTCAGGCTCAATCAGGATAAATTGGATTTTAGTTTATTGTAATAGTATTTTTAATAATTTGCAATAGCCCTAAAACATTAGTTTGTAATTAGAACTCATAAATGAGATGAACAACTTCAATTTCAGGTTTATAACATTAGGAAACTAATTTTAATTTTGTGTTTGTAAATTCTGTAGATTTAATTAAGTTATTGTTAATTTCCTATTGGTTTACTGTAAGTGGATATTGTTCGGGACGAACAATACTAAGGAAGGAGCAGTGTTACGACAGCGGAAGCAACCTGACGCTGGTAATACGTAATGAGTTCTAGAAAGATCGGGGAACATCACGAATAATCCAGTATTTGCTAGGCGCCCTCTATTCTTGTATATAAGTGCTCCAGACAATGAATCGATATTTTATAGCAGACAAAGAGATTGAAGATATAAACGGACAGTTGAGTCAAGCGCGGTTGTAGGTAAAGTGCGTGAATCGTTCGTTGTAAATTATAGCGTCTGTTAAAGTTAAGATGACTGTGGAAGTGTATTGCAAAGTTGAATTGAAAAAGTATAAACAAGTTTTATTTGAGAAAGGACTTGTATCGCTAAAGTTTATCGGAAAGAATTTTTACGACTAATTAACAAACGACCAGAGACGTAACAGATACATCCATTGTTAGAACCAACATAGGGCCAGTGACCTCTGTTATATTATAAAAGTACATTGTTATATGGCCGAGGTTACCGGTATTAATAATACGTAAAATCTTACATTGTACTGAGGGGCGAAACTTCTTAAACACAAGTATTTTAACGCAGAGAAAGCCCGTGTATGATTCTACGTATTAACGTATGTACGTTACGAATCTTATAACACAACGATATTAATAATTGGTGTGTACGTTCTTTACAGTCCCCAGCTGGGACTGCGGTAAGTTTACGCTAAAATCAGCGGTTAAATTCCCTTCGGTGGACACAGCAGATAGCCCGAAGTGGCTTTGTTATAAGAACACACACACTCATTTTACAAGCCGCCGAAGAACGATTACAATTTTACATGTCATAAGACATTAGTACTAACACCATTAATAAGTGTAATTTATTTTCAAACACATTGTTCTACTATATCAAGAGTAAAAAAAAACATAGAAACCAACATTTTAGGCACTATGAGAGGTAAAGGTTTTATTATCAGTCACAGCCCACCGGTTTCGGTAACAGCCCTGATGATGGTAAGTTGTATTACCGAAACCGGTGGGCTGATAATCAACATTTTACCTTTCATTGCTCCAAAAATGTTTGTTGTTGTTTTTTACTCTCTATTAATAACTGTTAATACACGTATCATGATCATAATCCTGTCGATTTTTTTCTTCTGTAGCTTGTAAAAGAGCCGAACAAACGTTTTACTCACATCCATGCCGTGATTTACCATAGATAAGTGAAATATTGGATCATCCAAGACATCCACTTCAAGAACCTAGCGAATCATGAAAACGTTTGGTTTAGTATAGGAAAGGAAACAAAACCCGATGATTTGATTTTGTTTTCTACTGGGATATTTTTCTTGAACATTTGAAGGAATTTCGTGTAAATGTTTATTAGTATCATTGTGGATCGCAAGCCTAATCAATACTTTAAATAAAACAAATAATGGGGATTTGAGTCACCTAAAAAAAGAGGGTCCATCTATAGACGTCATGATTGTGCGAGACGACTAACCAATCATTCGGTCGTGTACACGTGATGTTGTCAGCCCAAAGTGTTGGAGTCGGGAACCTATTTCTAAACGCCGAGTAACAGTAACTGTTTAATTACCAAGATTGAGTAAGTTTTATTAAAGCGACGTAAGAGCCTAATGACGTCTTTACTATTCATGCTCTATATGACGACTGTGATTTTTGACAATAACCTAACAGTGTAGTTTTATTTCAAAAGGCTCCGTCATAAGACTGTCACGTTCAAAGCACACCAAAACTCCCTGCGTGCTTTTCAAAATCCATATTATATACGAGGACGACGGTTTCCCAATGCACGTTTAGATAGTCCAGTTGAACAGAAATTCAAAGGTGCTGCCATCCTGTGGCTTGCCCGGTATGTTGTTTATTTTGTTGTTGTTGTTTTATATGGAATAGTCGTTTGAGGCTTTTGACAGTAACGTATTAACGAATACGTCGTGGAAACAACGTCTGTACACGTGAGCTGCATCTCCTTTTCCAGTCGGAGATTCTTCTTAATTATGTTACATACTGTCGTCTGGTTCACGAGGACAGCTTTTCCTACTGACCTTTATGACCATGGATTCTCATCCGTCACACATTGCCTACCATGGCTGGGGTAAGACTTGTTGCAGGTGCCTTTGTGGATGATCCTGGTATCCCAACGTCATCCATATTCCTATGTTTTCCAATGGCATTAATATACAATTGATATTTAGTTCTTGAAAATTTTTATTCCCCGATCTGAACACATCTATATAATCCGAGTATATGAATATTATGTGTCGAAAGGAGCTATTAGATTATACTCTTCCCAAAAGCAATCAATATTTGGTGGCATCAACCTTACATCGGTTGATTTACGTAATCAAAATCGTTTTAATATAATATACTCAATCCTAACGATGAATGTGAAATACAAGTCAGTATGAACTAATAAAACACACTAATAACAATATATATGAACTATTAGGAGAACGTGAAAAG
This sequence comes from Limulus polyphemus, assembly GCF_000517525.1. Taxonomy (NCBI): domain Eukaryota; kingdom Metazoa; phylum Arthropoda; class Merostomata; order Xiphosura; family Limulidae; genus Limulus; species Limulus polyphemus. Next base: position 38,348 of record NW_013671896.1, on the reverse strand, counting down.
TTTTAAATATTTGTTTCTAGATTAAATAAACACAGGACATGAAGTATTCTATATTATTGAAGACATAAAGAAGGATATTTAACGTGGATTTTTCTTCGTCCCCATAAGTCAACATGTGTTTATATAAACTGATAGGAATTTTCTGAAAATATTATTTCGGGGATTGTGATTTCTACGAAAATGTATTTTTATTTAGAAGTAAAATTAATTATACCTTTCTATAAATAAGAAGTGTAGTTCGTTAGTGTTATAAATTTAAGAATTTCAACAGGCTTTACCACCTTGTTAATGTGTATTCTGTACATTAAGGGTGTTTTCTGTTCCATCTTAGCCTTCAACATATAACCAAAACAACCAAAAATCTAATCACGTATCCAAAGAAAAAATAAAATAAGGAAATAATAACTTATAAATCACATTATTTTAGATGTAGAGAACAAACAGACATTGAACATAGGAATGGCTTACTTAACATAGGAATGGCTTACTTAACACGGGAATGGCTTACTTAAAATAGGAATGGCTTAATTGATATAGGAATGGCTTACTTAATATAGAAATGACTTACTTAAAATAGGAATGGCTTACTTATAACAGAAATGGCTTACATAACATAGGAATGGCTTATTTAACATAGAAATGGCTTACTTAACATAGACCACGTGTTAAGTTCCAGTGTACTTGATGTGTTAATTTACACATCTTAACTTATTCCACGTGTTAAGTTCCAGTATACTTCTTATGGTAATTTACACATCTTAACTTAGTCCACATGTTAAGTTCCAATGTACTTGATGTGGTAATTTACACATCTTAACTTAGTCCACGTGATAAGTTCCAGTATACTTGATTTGGTAATTTACACATCTTAACTTAGTCCACGTGTTAAGTTCCAGTATACTTGATGTGGTAATTTAC
>NW_013671896.1:34836-36496 GCF_000517525.1 Limulus polyphemus | reverse complement strand
CAATTGTTATGGTATTTTTCAATTTCAAACTTATAATAAGTTTTAATTTCCAAATGGTAATTTACTTATTTACTTACCAAGCTTTACTTTAGTTATAGAATGAATTATTGGAGACTTTTTTCAATTGGATATTACTATTTCTACCGGTTAAGCTGAACGTCACGTAATTCGTTACCGCACTAATGTTGCTTTAACGAGTAAACGATGATATTTTTTTGTAAAAATTTAGCAATCTTATACTAAAGGAAACATTATTATAGGGAATGCAAAAATATAGTTTTAAAACGTGCCTTGTTTCGCTTGTCTTAGTACAAGTATTCAAATTTTAAACACTTCTATTGAATTATATGTGTGTGTATTTTTTAGTTCAGATGTGAGAGAAAGGTCCAACCTTACTACTATAACAGTCATCCTTCGTTGATGTCAAAGACAGGGAGAATAATCGATATATAGGTGTACGTATTTCTTAGCATACTGAATAATGTCGAAGAAAACAAAACTAAAACCTGTCTCACATCAACACTAAACGTAATTCTCTTGCGTGCCGTTTTCATATTTAAGCATTTAACACAATTTTAGTGAATAATTTAGATATACTTGACAATAGCTGGAGGGAAATTATTCGTTAATTATTTTTTCATACAACTTAGAAAACAAAGAAATGAAAGTTTTAAAAACAAAACTGAAACCCAACAAGAAAGTACTGGGTGTATTCAGGTAATGCAGGTGATCCTGTTCATAAAGGTCCTAACTGAATGCGCAACAGATTGTTGCTTAAATGGTATAATAAGTGCGAATACTCTTTCATTACCAGTTAAACTATTTACACCATTCTTATCTATCTCTATGGTTATTAGCTCTTTATCTGTCTATCTCTATGGTTATTAGCTCTTTATCTGTCTATCTCTACTCTTCTCTTTGTTTGTTTTTTATTAGTTGCATCAAATGTAAAAGTTTCTTAGTTTATATTAATGTGTCGTTCAAGCAGCTTTGACAAACTATGTGGTAAAACATACAATAACAAATATGTTTAGGGAACTCTACTTCTTTTCTTAATGATTTGTTTTTGTACATCGTTTTAAGAGTTTAATTAAATAATCAATGCCGATTCAGTTAAGGTGGATTTTTTGTTAATTTGCGACCTGGTTGTGGTAGGTGATAATTTTTTTTTTTAGTTGAACAAAATCATCAACATAACTTTTAATATTTTAAATAACACTACCTAACTGTATCTTCAACTAGAAATATTTAATTCTGGAAAATTCTCAAGTTTACAATTCATAATTATTTTTAGAACTTGGGTTTTAAGTAGTAATGATCTTGATAACTTTTTTTGTAAAGTTAAACAAGAGGTTATCTGTACACCACTGGGAACAGAACACCGGATTTTAATGGGGACTTCTTGACTTTAGTTATCTCATGTAAAAGCTGACCATATTGAGATAAATATTTAGCATTTAAGTTTTAATGAGAAGAAAAAACAAAATGTCATGTGATCTCAAATATATGAACTTCGTGTTTTCATACGGTAGACCTTCTTTCAAGTAATGAAATATTTTATTAAAATCAGCTTTTAATGAAGTAATTGCCTTATAAACAAAGAAAACATGGTCATGTAATCGTCACATGTTGATCTTACACCAAAGATGGAGACGGCTTG
>NW_013671896.1:24142-33833 GCF_000517525.1 Limulus polyphemus | reverse complement strand
TAGAGGGGTGTGCTTGCTTCACTTGTATCTTTAATTGTGGACTGCCCAAGGCATCTACGAACTGATTCCTCTGCAACAACTTGAGGAGATCGGGTGGCGCAGTTGGGTAGGCCTTGTGTGCCATGCTTTCCAAGTCCTGTGCCAGCTCTTGCAGGCTCTCCTCTTTAGCATGGACTCTCGTCCTAAACCTAGCCCTGTAGACTTCTGACTGATTTGGGGTTCCGTATCTGAGTTATAGAGCCACTACCAGTGCTCTATAGTTGTGTGTGTCGTCTGCTGACAACTGTCCAAGTATTTCCAGTGGTTGTCCCTTCAAGCTCGTTGCCAGATTGTGCTCTATATGCTTCCCACGGTGCCTTCCCATCGAATTCCTGTGGCTTCTTTCGTACTGGATCACTCCTAGTACTGACATTCATATCTGGGGTGTGGCTTCTAACAGGGCTGAATATGTCTGCATTAGGGTTTAGCTGTGGGGTCTGGAAGGGGCTTGCCATTGTCTGGGGCTGATTAAGTCGATGGTTGATGCATCCTCCTTGTGTAAAAGACAATAAATCGTCCTTTAACGTAGGAGGAAAAAGAAAGGAAACAAGTAGAGAGACAACAGCAGTGTCAACTGGAACAAGAAAGGAAACAAGAAGTACAAATGGAAAACATTAGTAAATTTAAAAGCGAATTAGAAACAACTGTTGTAATCTCTCTTCTTGTTTGTTTTCTCGTTGTTGTTGTTTCTTTTCTTTTTCCTCCATCAACTGCTGTAATTTCACTTCTCGTTCTTCTTGTTTCTTTTCTCGTTCTTCTTGTTTCTTTTGTTGTTCTTGTATTGCTGCCATCAAATCTGCTAAGCTGTAGTTTGATTTGTCGCGTCTCGTTTCCATTTTTCCCCCTTTTTGTTTTCCGTCCCACTCTCTGACACCAATTTGTTACGTCTCCGTTCGTTAGTTAATTTTCCGTAAATTCGTTCCGACGAAACTTTAGCGACACAAGTCCTTTCTTAAATAAAACTGGTTTATTCTTTCTGAATATAACTTTGCAATACAGTTAATTTCAACAGTCGCTCTATAACAACGCTAGAACTCACGTCTCACGTGGTCAACAATATTTTGTCCGCATACATTCAATTATTCATTACTCATTGTTCCTTAAAGTGGGTTCCTCGTCATCGAATTCGAAATCGAATTTACACCAAAGATGACTTCTTATATTACTATGATGTGTTTTGAGAGGTTTTCATGTTTAACATGAATGATTATATAGTTTCAACCTTTAACGAAATTCTCGAGAAGCAATGGTTAAAATTAATACAAACTATTACTAACTACAATATGACTTAAAAAGTGTCTATAGTACAAAATATGATCTAAAAGATACCAACCAAAAGTTTATAAAAACATAATATAAAGGGTACCGACAAATACTTTATAAAAACATCATCTAAAAGATACCGACAAATAGTTTATGAAAAAAATCATCTAAAAGATACCAACCAATAGTTTATAAAAACATCATCTAAAAGATACCATCCAATAGTTTATAAAAACATAATATAAGAGGTACCAACCAATAGGTTATAAAAACATCATATAAAAGGTACCGACAAATAGTTTATAAAAACATCATATAAAAGGTACCGACAAATAGTTTATAAAAACATAATATAAAAGGTACCGACAAATAGTTTATAAAAACATCATCTAAAAGGTATCGACAAATAGTTTATAAAACATCATCTAAAAGATACCAACCAACAGTTTATAAAAACATCATCTAAAAGATACCAACCAATAGGTTATAGAAACATAATATAAAAGGTACCAACCAATAGTTTATAAAAACACCATCTAAAACGTACCAACAATATATTATAACACATGATTTAGAAAGTGTCAATCAATAGGTAATATAATAAGAGCTATAAAGTAGCCCACAGTGGCACAGCAGGACTCACAGTGCTAGAAACCATGCTTTGTGCTTAAGTTCAAACAAACAAACAAATAAACCTATAAAGTACAATTCCTTCTGATGCCTTACAAATTGAGAACAATCGGTAGTAGGTAGGAATTAAGATAAAAATGGGCACCAATCAAAGGCACATAACATACGGTCCAAGAAATGCCAACCTCTTGCGATGCCCCAAAATGTGACAACAAGTTCTATACATATAAGGTTTCTTTGCTTTATGAAACTCAGTACTACATGTTACACAATTTATACCCTCAATACTAAATGTAAGACGATATGGAAACTCAAAACTACATGTTACACAATTTATACCCTCAGTACTAAACGTAAGACGATGTGGAAATTCAGTACTACATAGAAACTCAGTACTCCACATGAAACTACATAGAAACTCAGTACTTCACATGAAACTACATGTTACACAATTTATACCCTCAGTACTAAACGTAAGACGATGTGGAAATTCAGTACTACATAGAAACTCAGTACTCCACATGAGACTACATAGAAACTCAGCACTTCACATGAAACTACATGTTACACAAGTTATACCCTCAGTACTAAACGTAAGACGATGTGGAAATTCAGTACTACATAGAAACTCAGTACTCCACATGAAACTACATGTTACACAATTTATACCCTCAGTACTAAACGTAAGACGATGTGGAAATTCAGTACTTCATAGAAACTCAGCACTCCACATGAAACTACATAGAAACTCAGCACTCCACATGAAACTACATAGAAACTCACTACTTCACATGAAATTACATAAACACATTATTTAGATAAATAATACGCATTTTGATAAAATCTTTGACTTTTGTTACTAGTTAAGTTTACATCTTTCATTTACAGTTACACTGACGGTTAACGGTGACAAGAAGAAAAACTAAATTTACACTGACGGATAACGGGTCAAGCAGTATAATGTCTAAAGCTCGTCTATTTATGTCAATTTAACGTATACTAAAGATGTATAGGTTTCTGTGTTAAGCACTATGATGTCTTAAGCTCGTCTATTTTTGTCAATTTAACGTATACAAAATATGTATAGGTCTCTGTGTTAGCAGTATAATGTCTTAAGCTCGTCTATTCATGTCCATTCAACGTATACTAAAGATAAATAGGTTGCTTGGTTAAGCAGTATAATGTTATAAGCTCGTATATTTATGTCGATTTAACGTATACTAAATATTTATAGATTTCTGGGTCAGGCAGTATAATGTCTAAAGCTCGTCTATTTATGTCAATTTAACGTATAGTAAAGAAGTATAGGTTTCTGTGTTAAGCACTATGATGTCTTAAGCTCGTCTATTTTTGTCAATTTAACGTATACAAAATATGTATAGGTTTCTATGTTAGCAGTATAATTTCTTAAGCTCGTCTATTCATGTCCATTCAACGTATACTAAAGATAAATAGGTTGCTTGGTTAAGCAGTATAATGTCTAAAGCTCGTCTATTCATGTCAATCTACCGTATGCTAAAGATGTATAGGTTGCTGGGTCAAGCAGTATAATGTCTCAAGCTCATCTGTTTGTGTCTATTTAACGTATACTAAAGATAAATAAGTTGCTGGTTTAAGCAGTATACTATCTTAAGCTCGTCTATTCATGTCCATTCAACGTATATTAAAGATGTATAGGTTGCTGGGTCAAGCAGTAAAATGTCTTATGCTCGTCTATTTATGTCAATTTAACGTATACTAAAGATGTATAGGTTTCTGTGTTAAGCAGTAAAATGTTTTAAGCTCGTATATTTATATCGATTTAACGTATACTGAAGATGTATAGGTTTCTGTGTTAAGCAGTATAATGTCTTATGCTCGTCTATTTATGTCAATTTAACGTATACTAAAGATGTATAGGTTTCTGTGTTAAGCAGTATAATGTCTTAAGCTCATCTGTTTATGTCTATTTAACGTATACTAAAGATGTATAAGTTGCTAGGTCAAGCAGTATAATGTCAAAAACTCGTCTATTTATGTCGACGGAAAGACTAAGAACCCTAATTAAATTCAAGATGTCGTCTGTAAAGTTATTTCTAGTGATATTACACTGATGAGATTTTTTCAAAGCTCATAATAAGCATGCCAGGAAACTGTGTTAAAAGGGGTAGCAGTCAACTCAATTTATTGGATCATAGCGTGTATGCAATATGATTGTCTAGTGGGGTGTTTACAAACGTCTTTTGTTATTCCATGTGTTATTTCAATAAGGAAAATTGATTTGCGTTTGTTTTTAATTTTGAATAATAATTTTAAAATTCTTTCCACATAAGAGTAAAAAAACACAGGTTTTTTGAGATGTAGTGTGACAAGATTGTTGATGTGGAGGGATTTATTACATAGAAAGGTTTACGATAAAAGGCTTACAATTTATCCTTATTTTTACTCACTAAAACATCCAAAAAAGATAAACAACCATTTATCTCAACTTTATAATTAAATTTTATAAAATTATCAATGTCATTAAGGAAGTTAGCAAAATTAGCTAGTTCACCTTTACCATACTGCCAAATCAAAATTGGTGTTTTGATAACTGTATAAATAAGTGTTATTTTTTTGCAAAACATTACACTACTGAGTGATGATGCATTGGTATATGTTGAAACATGTAGAGTGTATGAGATTGTTTTCTAGTTTCATCGTTTTTTACCACTTTTTAACCTTGTACAGTAAGTTATTATTTTAGTAGTTTGGAGTCTGGAAACAATCTCATTTTTATAGAATTGTGTATAAAATAATCGTTGTTTGTATTTAAAAAAATGAGTTTTTCAGATTGAACCTTACACACGTGCCAATTTTTTTTAAAAAAACAACAAATGGTACTATTTAAACATGCCCTATCCATGAACATAAACAACAAGTGGTACTGTTTAAACATGCTATCCATGAGCATAAACAACAGTGGTACTGTTTAAACATGCTATCCATGAACATAAAGAACAAGTGGTACTGTTTAAACATGCTATCACTGAACATAAACAACAAGTGGTACTGTTTAAACATGCTATCCATGAACATAAACAACTAATGTTTAAACAGTACCACTTGTTGTTTATGTTCATGGATAGAATGTTTAAACAGTACCACTTGTTGTTTATGTTCAGTTATAGCATGTCTAAGCAGTACCATTTGTTGTTTATGTTCATGTATAGCATGTTTAAACAGTACCACTTGTTGTTTATGTTCATGGATAGCATATTTAAACAGCACCACTCTATCCATGAACATAAACAACAAGTGGTACTGTTTAAACATGTATCCATGAACATAAACAAACAAGTGGTACTGTTTAAACATGTTATCCATGAACATAAACAACAAGTGGTACTGCTTAGACATGCTGAAGATAGTTTCTAACTGAGTTGATAATAAGACTAAAGTAACTTTCATACCTCAAGATTTCTTGCTATTCTCATGATTTTACCGAAGTATTTATTTTACTTTGATAAAAATAGACTAAATAACAAGTTGATGTTCATTTTGCACGAGACTCATATTTGTAAAAGTAAACATTAAAGTTCGAAACATGAGGATAAAGATGAGCTTACAATTGTGTTACATACTTAAAATACTGAGTCAAGATTGAGGATACGAGGGACTATCCATCAATACGTTTCCATCTCATGCTTACTGAATTTCAATCACGTCTATGTTATTCTATAATAATTTATGATGTTTACTTAGGATTAAAGTGATCCAGCTATCAGTTTACGAAATATATAAACATTAGTTTCATTTGATCGAGAATTATCTTTAAAGTTTTATGTTTTTAATGACACTATGAAAAGTAGAAACAACTAAATAGAATAATAACAAGTTAGATATCTTGGATGCTATAATACTTCGTTTTGTAATTCTGTCGTCAGTATTCTTATATTGTATTGTTAAATTATTTGTGTATAAAAACATTCACCTACAAACACTGAAGATACATTTTCAAAATTAAACTGTGGATAGCCAAAGCTAAATGTTCTGATTGCTGTACAGCTAAAGCTAAATGTTCTGATAGTTGTATAGCTAAATATAAACGTTCAGAGCTAAGCTGTGGATAGCTAAGGCTAAATGTTCTGATAGTTGTATAGCTAAACTGTGGATAGCTAAAGCTAAATGTTCTGATTGCTGTACAGCTAAAGTTAAATGTTCTGATTATTGAAGAACTAAAATAGACCTTCAGAACTCGATCACTAGATGTAAACATTCTGAATACGTCACTGTGTTTAGTTCTATAATGATATTTCAATAAATAGCTACTGGAAGTTAAAAGACATCGGCAGCGTGTTTTCGTTTATTAATTAAAGAATTCAGAAGTTGATCGGCATTAAGAAAGGAAAACAACGTCTATGTTCCTCGTTTCACAATACGTCCTTTACCCGGCGTCACATACCCAAGAGGACAAAAATAGTCAGTCTTTGTCCACCGCCAAGTCTCGACTTATCCGTCTGCAGTGTTCTCAAATTGAAGGTTACGCAGTGCTGGCAAACTGTGGAAGCCGTGACGGTGTTCAGAGGAAGAGTATACTTTCAGGGTACGGTCACAGTGTGTCTCTGTGTTGGGTGTAATGTTAATATTTGTTCTAAGGACTTTACATTGCTTTAATTCGATACTGAAGAACGTAAGCTCGGTGATATTCTTCAAAAAAATACATGTTTTTATGTCCCTCTCACTTATTACTCTAATACCACAAATACATGTATTTATGTCCCCCTCACTTGTTTCTTCTAATACCACAAATACGTGTTTTTATGTCCCCCTCACTTGTTGCTTCTAATACCACAAATACATGTTTTTATGTCCCCCTCACTTGTTTCTTCTAATACCATAAATACATGTCTTTATGTCCCCCTCACTTGTTACTTCTAACACCACAAATATGTGTTTTTATGTCCCCCTCACTTGTTACTTCTAATACCACAAATACATGTTTTTATGTCCCCCTCGCTTGTTTCTTCTAATACCATAAATACATGTCTTTTTGTCCCCCTCACTTGTTACTTCTAATACCACAAATATGTGTTTTTATGTCCCCCTCACTTGTTACTTCTAATACCACAAATACATGTTTTATGTCCCCCTCACTTGTTTCTTCTAATACCAAAATACGTGTTTTTATGTCCCCCTCACTTGTTACTTCTAATACCACAAATACGTGTTTTTATGTCCCCATCACTTGTTACTTCTAATACCACAAATACATGTTTTTATGTCCCCCTCATTTGTTACTTCTAATACCACCACAAAGGGGAGAAACGTCTATATTTTGCAGTAATTTCTTTGTCATAGCGAAACTAGAATTAAGATTGCAACATTTTAACTTCAACTGGTTTAATAAGTATTTTCAAATAACTTTTCACATTTAGCATCTCCAATGATTCTTTAGTTTAATTGACACTCATTTACTCAACTTTTCGGGAATTTTAACTGATGGACTTCATATTATTTAAAGAAAAGATGGTTGACTTGCCACAGACGATGTACATACGGGGATGGCTAGACATCTTTAGTCTGGTTGTAATGTCTTATCCCACTTTTGGGGAGTTTAAAATATCTTTAGTCTGGTTGTAATGTCTTATCACACTTGTGGGGAGTTTAAAATATCTTTAGTCTGGTTGTAATGTCTTATCACACTTGTGGGGAGTTTAAAATATATTTAGTCTTATTGTGATGTCTTATCACACTTGTGGGGAGTTTAAATACTTTAGTCTTGTTCTGATGTCTTATCACACTCGTGGGGAGTTTAAAATATCTTTAGTCTTGTTGTGATGTCTTATCACACTTGTGGGGAGATTAAAATATCTTTAGTCTTGTTGTGATGTCTTATCACACCTGTGGGGAGTTTAAAGTATCTTTAGTCTTATTTTGATGTCTTATCACACTTTTGGGGAGTTTAAAATATCTTTAGTCTTGTTGTGATGTCTTATCACACTTGTGGGGAGTTTAAAATACCTCTAGTCTTATTGTGATGTCTTATCACACTTGTGGGGAGTTTAAAATATCTTTAGTCTTGTTGTGATGTCTTATCACACTTGTACTGTAACAGTCTGTAAAATGAGAACATAAACTCGTGATATGTCACCATACTTTGTTGTTTATTTGTAAATAAATGTCAAGGTTGAAAATGTGTATGCAGCTAAAAACGGGATTAAACAGAAAAATAGCAGTGTATTGCAAAATTGTGGTGTGTTCTTTTTCCAATCCCGTTTTTAGCCGTAAATAATTTTAAACATATAATATACGTAACATTTGAAGGTATCTGTAAGACATATAATATACGTAACATTTGAAGGTATCTGTCAGACATGTAATATACGTAACATTTGAAGGTATCTGTGAGACATATACTATACGTAACATTTGAAGATATCTGTCAGACATATACTATACGTAACATTTGAAGGTATCTGTGAGACATATAATATTTGAAGGTATCTGTTAGACATATAATATACGTAACATTTGAAGGTATCTGTTAGACATATAATATTTGAAGGTATCTGTGAGACATATAATATACGTAACATTTGAAGGTATCTGTGAGACATATAATATACGTAACATTTGAAGGTATCTGTCAGACATATAATATACGTAACCTTTGAAGGTATCTGTGAAACATATAATATACGTAACATTTAAAGGTATCTGTGAGACATATGATATACGTAACATTTGAAGGTATCTGTGAGACATATAATATACGTAACATTTCAAGGTATCTGTGAGACATATAATATACGTAACATTTGAAGGTATTTGTAAGACATATTATATTTGAAGGTATCTGTGAGACATATAACATACGTAACATTTGAAGGTATCTGTGAGACATATAATATACGTAACATTTGAAGGTATCTGTGAAACATATAATATACGTAACATTTGAAGGTATCTGTAAAACAAGGTTTATGAGCAGATGTTTATTTAGCTATTCTTCTACAAAACATAAATCTCTGAACAACGGTCAGTAAAGTAAGCTGGTTACCTTTCTTGGTAGCTCGAAAGTTGTCATAGCGGTCAAGTCTCTCCATGTGGGCGACTAAAGTGGACCTAGGAAGCATGGTAATATCAGCATTAATTCGGTCTACAGCCAATCGGAAAGCAAACTCTTCCTCGTCATCTCCAATATCAAACAAGCCACCTGGTGAAAATCAAACAAAACACATCATATACCTTAAGAAGGAAAGAATGATAATAAGAAATTCAACGTTTACCAATAATTTATTGTAAAATATACAATTAGAATTCTACATGTTTCGGTGTAAAAACATTCCATCATCTTCAGGAGACCTTTCTACAATAAATTATTGTGCATTAATTATATCATGAAATCTGTGCACAAGAACGGTCATAGAGCGTGTTGAATACAAATATGTGCTATAAACCCATACCATTACGTGAAGTAAAGTAAACATATACCATCAAGTGAATTAAAGTAAACACATACCATCAACTGAAGTAAAGTAAATACATACCATCAACTGAAGTAAAGTAAATACACACCATCAACTGAAGTAAAGTAAACACATACCATTAAGTGAATTAAAGTAAATACACACCATTAAGTGAAGTAAAGTAAATACACACCATTAAGTGAAGTAAAGTAAATACACACCATTAAGTGAAGTAAAGTAAATACACACCATTAAGTGAAGTAAAGTAAACACATACCATTAAGTGAATTAAAGTAAACACATACCATCAACTGAAGTAAAGTAAATAC
>NW_013671896.1:21630-23772 GCF_000517525.1 Limulus polyphemus | reverse complement strand
GTAAATACACACCATCAACTGAAGTAAAGTAAATACATGCCATCAACTGAAGTAAAGTAAATACACACCATCAACTGAATCAAAGTAAACACATACCATTAACTGAAGTAAAGTAAATACATACCATCAACTGAAGTAAAGTAAATACATACCATCAACTGAAGTAAAGTAAACACATACCATTAACTAAAGTAAAGTAAATACATACCATCAACTGAAGTAAAGTAAACACATACCATCAAGTGAAATAAAGTAAATACACACCATCAACTGAATCAAAGTAAACACATACCATTAAGTGAAATAAAGTAAACACATACCATCAACTGAATTAAAGTAAATACATACCATCAACTGAATTAAAGTAAATACATACCATTAAGTGAAGTAAAGTAAACACATACCATTAAGTGAAGTAAAGTAAACACATACCATCAACTGAAGTAAAGTAAACACATACCATTAAGTGAATTAAAGTAAACACATACCATCAACTGAAGTAAAGTAAATACATACCATCAACTGAAGTAAAGTAAACACATACCATCAACTGAAGTAAAGTAAATCCTTTTGTCGGTAATAAATAGTGAAATAAGTTACAATAACAGATTGTCCACTGGAAGCCTTACAGTTTCATATAAATATGTTGAACCACAGCCATGACGCTAACATGTAATATATAAGAAAAATACACACGTGCAGTCGTAGCCCAGAAAGAGTGAGCGAATTTTCGATCCTATCATTAAAATACAAGGTTTACAATTCACAAACATTTTAAATCTAGACTTTTGTACTGAGTAAGTTTACACATTTCAGTAGAGACTTGGTCTGTTTTCGTTTGTACTTAACTAAGAGATTCCGTTGAAATATGTACAAAACATCTACAATGTGCTTCTATTCGTAAACAAGAACTTTTTAAAATAATTTTTATTATAAAAATTGATTTATAAAGTTAACAACTCCGAGTTAGTTTCTAACAATGAGTGAACGTCATGGATTTTAAACTAATATATGTAATGAACAGTCGTCGTACATGAACATTAACCAAAAGTGATCAATATATATTAAAAGAAAATTGTCCATCTTATTTTTCTTTTTATTCCTTAAGGTGTGAATTTATCTTCAGATTTTATGTGTTTGATCCCTGTGAGTTACCAACAGTTCTGGCTTCAAATCAAGCTACATGTGATCGGTGGAGATTCCCTACGAACACCAAGTCAAGCAGTGTTCTCCTTAGTTCTAAGTGAAGTTAAGGCGTGGTTTCAGTGCAAACTTCGGTACTTCTCGATATCGACCTCAGATAACGTATGGTCAGACAAACCTGGTGAGTTTAAGAAGAAATACCTTCAGGTGTGATCCTCAACAGGCGAAATATAATCGAAATAGCGCCACCTCGTGGAGCATAAATGAAAGTTAGTTAGTAGTATACCCTATAAACCGAGAGGCGTGCATGATTAGTGGCAACTCTACGTGAAATTATAATCTACGTGAAAGAATAGTAATCTAAGATCAGTGTTAAATCTAATTGAAAACCTACTCACATATATACAGCACAAAATCTACTTTAAAACCAAGCCATGCAAGGTCAGTATGAAACATAGTTTAGAAATTAAAACATGTAAGATCACTGTAACAGTTACGTAGAAACGAAACTATCTAACACAAGTACGACATTTACAAAACTGTAAGATTAATATAAAACCTACGTGATAAACCAAACCATGTCAGTATAAAACCTACGTGGAATGCCAAACCATGTCAGTATAAAACCTACGTGATAAACCAAACCATGTCAGTATAAAACCTACGTGGAATGCCAAACCATGTCAGTACAACACCTACGTGATAAACCAAACCATGTCAGTATAAAACCTACGTGATAAACCAAACCATGTCAGTGTAAAACCTACGTCATAAACCAAACCATGTCAGTATAAAACCTACGTGATAAACCAAACTATGTCAGTGTAAAACCTACGTGATAAACCAAACCATGTCAGTATAACACCTACGTGATAAACCAAACCATGTCAGTATAAAACCTACGTCATAAACCAAACCATGTCAATATAAAACCTACGTGATAAACCAAACCATGTCAGTATAAAACCTACGTCATAAACCAAACCATGTCAATATAAA
>NW_013671896.1:14425-21059 GCF_000517525.1 Limulus polyphemus | reverse complement strand
ATGTCAGTATAAAACCTACGTCATAAACCAAACCATGTCAATATAAAACCTACGTGATAAACCAAACCATGTCAGTATAACACCTACGTCATAAACCAAACCATGTCAGTATAACACCTACGCGATAAACCAAACCATGTCAGTATAAAACCTACGTGATAAACCAAACCATTTCAGTATAAAACCTACGTGATAAACCAAACCATGTCAGTATAAAACTACGTCATAAACCAAACCATGTCGATATAAAACCTACGTGATAAACCAAACCATGTCAGTATTAAACCTACGTGGAATGCCAAACCATGTCAGTACAACACCTACGTGATAAACCAAACCATGTCAGTATAAAACCTACGTGATAAACCAAACCATGTCAGTATAACACCTACGTCATAATCCAAACCATGTCAGTATAACACCTACGTGATAAACCAAACCACGTCGGTATAAAATATGCGTGACATATTAAACCACGACAGCATAAAATATACATGATAAACTGAACCATATCAGTATAAAACCTACGTGATAAACCAAATCATGTCAGTATAACATTTACGTAAAAACCGCTGCACCTATTATCAGTATAAACCTACATAAGAGCCAAGCCAAGTAAGACTAGTGTAAAATTGAATTGAAAACATAGAAATGTAAAATCGCATCAAATACAAACACTGTAATGTACAGAGTTAGTTTCGCGTTAAATCCTAAACAAATAATAACAAAAACTTTTCTTGTATTCTCAAGAACGATTTACAAGATAAACAGGATGTTAATTACTTACATAGACACTACCAATTAAAAGTCAGTTTAAATCCTTGAAAGATTTAAACAGTGTATTATTTACGTATTTGTGAGGCTTCAACCAACGGTTAAAAGATGACCCGGATCACAGCCATCGGTGTCTCTCCTTCACTGAAGCCCCCTGGTGGCTCAGCGGTAAGTGTGAGGGCTCATAACGCTAAACAGCGGTTTTCTTTACCGTGATAAGCAGAGAACAGATAGCCTGTTGTGTATCATTGTGCTTAACAACAAGTAAAGAAATAAATCTTGTGGTTTTCTTAAAAGAAAATATTATCATCATAAACTTAACGTTTCTTGCCGGAGTAGATTGGAAATTAATGAACACAACGTGGTTGTTATAAATATGAAAACACAATATTTGTTCTTGGGAAGAAAATCAAATAAACCTTCAGAACCAATGTTCCTTCCCTGATGCTATCCTGAGGTGTTATTCGCGTATTCCTATAAAAAACGATTAACCTAGGAGTCTCCTTTAGTGCTGTAACGGTAACAGTTGTGATTGTGTTTCCCTTATATACTGCTGTACATTTAACAGACATGGAAGAAGTTATATGTATAAACGTTAACTACAAGATGAACAACGTGATACCAGTACAACTATACTACAAGGTTTGAGATTTAGCTATGTGAAGTAATCACAGGAATGGAACGGATGTAATATTTACCTAGAATGATCCTTTCGGGCAGAGACAGGACTTGAATGAAAAACGAAGAAATGAGGAGACCGCACGAGACTATTGTGATTTTCATGGTGATGAACTCCGGTTTCTTGGTTGTTACATCTCGTGCCATATCATCACATAACCCACACAGTTGTGACCGAATATTGGACAAGCAATCTTCAACTAAAAACCGTCTATGATGGAGCCGAACAAACCCGTGGGTTTAGTCTTTCTTCTTCGGCTATCGTATCCAGCATAGCGCATTCCCGTTATGGCATCACTAGTATTGCTCATGCGCCGAAACAAGCCATGCAGTTCCTGGAGCTCCGGCTACTCCAAAGAGAGCGACAAAACCAGAGTGACCGACGATACTTATTTATACTGACTTGTACAACCGAAATAACAATTTAATGTGGTTGAAAATACTTAAAATTTGTATCATTTTGACAAACAGTGATTATTAAACTACGTCGCACTCACTGGAAGTTCTGAGTTTCAAAAATAACAAATAACCAGGATTTATCAGACACAAATGAAACGATACCCACTCCTGATAATTAGAGTTCCCGGACTGTGAATTGACTATCCGGCCAGGCAACAATAATCTAAGAGGTGACTTCCACTTTAAAATAATGGACGACTATAGGCGGTTAGTGCTTTAATGGTATACCTGTTCTGAGATGATGATCTTTACGTTCAATTTTCCCTTACATTTCTTTCTTTCTCTCTCTCTCTCTCTCTATGTGTATATATATATATATATATATATATATATATACAGATTTATGTATTTATCTAGGTTTATATATGTACAGATTTATGTAGTTATCTAGGTTTATATATATATATACAGATTTATGTATTTATCTAGGTTTATATATACAGATTTATGTAGTTATCTAGGTTTATATATACAGATTTATGTATTTATCTAGGTTTATATATATATATATACATATTTATGTAGTTATCTAGGTTTATATATCCAGATTTATGTATTTATTTAGGTTTATATATAAACAGATTTATGTATTTATCTAGGTATATATATACAGATTTATGTATTTATCTAGGTTTATATATACAGATTTATTTATTTGTCTAAGTATATATATATATACACATATATGTGTTTATCTAGGTATATTTATACAGATTTATATATTTATATAGGTATGTGTATATACATTTATCTATTTATCTAGGTATATATATATATATATACATTTACAGATTTAATTATTCATCTAGGTATATGTATGTCTATATAGATTTGCCCCCAGTGGCACAGCGGTATGTCTGCGGACTTACAACGCTAGAAACCGGGATTCGATACCCGTGGAGGGCAGAGCACAGATAGCCCATTGTGTAGCTTTGTGCATAACTACAAACAAAGAAACTATATAGATTTATGGATTTATCTAAGTATATATATACATATTTTTCTATTATCTTGATATATACACAGATTTATGTAAAGTGGCTTTTTCAGAAAGGTGTATATGAGACACACCTGACAAAGGGATGTATTCACAAATATTTAGATCAGACACGCCTTACAGAAGGTTGTTTTCAGAAAAGTGTAGATCATAAACACCTGAGAAAAGGTATGTTTCAGATATTTAAACTCACAGAAAACTGCTAAAAGGTAATTTTCAGAAACGTGATCGTTAATGTATTCAAATTCTAATTTTTGTGCTCATTTTTATGTATCTTTCGTATTACGTCTCGAAGAGTTGGCAAGGGATGAAACCAATTTTGAAGATATGACGTTTTGTGTGTCGGAGTTTCACACTAACTAAATAGGTCAGTTACAAACTACAGAAAATACAGACAACACGTTGTCTCCTGGTTTCAGAGCAGATTCTGTTTTGTTTCTTAACGACAAACACAAACGCTTTTTATAATAAGACACATTGTTCACAACGACGGTTTCCTTTGTTTAGAGTTCGACCTGGATCTCGTCTGGTTCAACAGACGCAAAACAAAATTTGGTTGAACGACGTTTTGAATTTTGGGAAAAGATTGTAGTGACATATCTTGGCTGAACTGATGAAAATCTGTAGAAGTGGTTCGAAACGTCTCTGAATCATCAAATCAGTAAACAACTTTCATCTCTCGTGGAATAACTTGCAAAACATGGCAGTCAGCCACAACCCCGCCCAAATTAGCCTGATGGTTTGAACTATTTCTAAGAGCATTTCTGACATCAGCTTGACTATATAAAAGTATTTTAACGTAGAGAAAAGTCCCTGTATAATCCTACACATCAGCTTGACTCTGCCAGTTCTTAGGAAAGCTTGTAGCGACATCTGATGTGATACAACATTTCTAATGTCACGAAAGAAACAATTCTTTCTTAAACCTAACACCTTCTTTGAAATTTCTCACTTTGTTGTAGTTGAAAAAAATAAAACATTTGGCATATTAATAATACATTCGATAAATCTACGACCAGTGGTATTAGAAGCTTTCCTATACATCAGTGGTATAAGAAGTTTTCCTTTACATCAGTGGTATCAGAAAGTTTTACTTTTCAACAATGGTATAAAAAGCTTTCCTTTACATCAGTGGTATCAGAACCTTTCCTTGTCATCAGTGGTATCAGAAGCTTTCCTTTTCATAAGTGGTATCAAAAGTTTTACTTTCCAACAATGGTATAAAAAGCTTTCCTTTACATCAGTGGTATCAGAAGTTTTCCTTTACATCAGTGGTATCAGAAGCTTTCCTTTTCATCAGTGGTATCAGAAACTAACCTTTTCATCAGTGGTATCAGAAGTTTTACTTTTCAACAAC
The DNA here is from genome assembly GCF_000517525.1 of Limulus polyphemus. Lineage (NCBI taxonomy): Eukaryota > Metazoa > Arthropoda > Merostomata > Xiphosura > Limulidae > Limulus > Limulus polyphemus. The sequence continues at coordinate 16,794 of NW_013671896.1, read as the reverse complement.
GGTATAAGAAGCTTTCCTTTACATCAGTGGTATCAGAAGCTTTCCTTTACATCAGTGGTATCAGAAGTTTTACTTTTCATCAGTGGTATCAAAAGCTTTCCTTTTCATAAGTGGTATCAGAAGCTTTCCTTTTCATAAGTGGTATCAGAAACTTTCCTTTTCATAAGTGGTATCAGAAACTTTCCTTTTCATCACTAGTATCAGAAGTTTTACTTTTCATCAGTGGTATCAGAAGCTTTCGTTTACATCAGTGGTATCAGAAGCTTTTCTTTTCATAAGTGGTATCAGAAGCTTTATTTTTCATCAGTGGTATCAGAAGCTTTCCTTTTCATCAGTGGTATCAGAAGCTTTCCTTTTCACCAGTGGTATCAGAAGTTTTACTTTTCAACAATGGTATAAGAAGCTTTCCTTTACATCAGTGCTATCAGAAGTTTTACTTTTCAAAAATGGTATAAGAAGCTTTCCTTTACATCAGTGGTATCAGAAGTTTTCATTTCATCAGTGGTATCAGAAGCTTTCCTTTTCATCAGTGGTATCAGAAGCTTTCCTTTTCATAAGTGGTATCAGGAGCATTATTTTTCATCAGTGGTATCAGAAGCTTTCCTTTTCATCAATGGTATCAGAAGCTTTCCTTTATATCAGTGGTATCAGAAGCTTTCCTTTTCATCAGTGGTATCAGAAGTTTTACTTTTCAACAATGGTATAAGAAGCTCTCCTTTACATCAGTGGTATCAGAAGCTTTCCTTTTCATCAGTTGTATCAGAAGTTTTACTTTTCATCAGTGATATCAGAAGCTTTCCTTTTCATAAATGGTATCAGAAGTTTTACTTTTCATCAGTGGTATCAGAAGCTTTTCTTTTCATGCACTGCCCCCACCTCCCATGGGCTCAGCGGTAAGTCTGAAAGCTTACGAGGCTCAACTTTGTGTTTCGTACATAAAAGAATTAACAAACTTATGAGAAGTTTATATTAAAGCAGAAAACATACAATTTATCTGCTAAAAGAGTCCATAACCTTGTAGTAATATAATACTGAAAGTTCTAACAATTAAAAATATGGTAAAAATTAGATTTTCTGACGAAGTGTGTTAGTCTAAATTAACATCAGTTAGATTATTTCAATGCTATGGTTTGAATTTTAAAAAAATCTGTAGTTTTATTCATTACCATTATGTCGCATTATATATTTTACTCAGGTGAACTCTTTCAAAGTTTGATCCTTTTTTCTAGTTTTCGGTATCACCCTTTTTTTTTTTTGCTTTTTCACCTCCATTAACCGAGCTATTAATCTTTTTTTTTTTATAAAACTGTGATCATTTATATTTTTTGTGTTCTAATACTCATGTTAAACATCCCAAACATGCGCTGAAACTCCCTCACGAAGCAATGAAAACAACTTCAAATATTCAACTTAAATTAACTACTAAGAAGCGAAGATCGTATTAATCCTCTATTGTACGACTTGATGGCGGAGATAATGTTTTCTTTGAATTTATTACAAATTAGATCTATATTGTATAAAATTATGTTCTTTGTGAAATATTTTAAAGAACCCAAAAATAAATCCATGGTTTATTTAGACTGTTAATCGGAAGTAAGAAAATTCAACTACAGAATTAAAGCATCTGTATGTGTATGAAGCAGCTAAACAGATTTGTTACCTGTACTTTACAATGTGCGACAAAGGGTTAAGACGAACCTAACGCAAATAAAAATTATATTTAAACCACAAAAAAGAGGTAATTAAATTACGAAAAATGATATTTGAATCATGAACATGGATATTTAAACAACAGACATGATACTGACTACAAAGAATGATTTTTAAACTAAAAACAAATATACGAAAAATAATAATTAAATTTCAAAAATGTTACTCGAACTACAAAAAACGTTATTTGAACTACAGAAATGATAACTAAGCTACTAAAACTTTTATTTACACTACAAAAGTTATATTAAACCACAGAAAATTTTATTTACACCCCAAAAATATAATAAAACATAAAAAATTGTACCTGAACACCAAAAAGTGATATTAGACTATACAAATTGTTGCCTGAAACAATGATAATTAAACTACAAAAAATAATATTTAAGTTACATAATTATATTAAACTATGAAGGACAGTATTTAATATATAAAAATAATATTTAAGTTACATAATTATATTAAACTATAAAGGACAGTATTTAATATATAAAAATAATATTTAAGTTACATAATTATATTAAACTATAAAGGACAGTATTTAATGTATAAAAATAATATTTAAGTTACATAATTATATTAACCTATGAAGGACAGTATTTAATATATAAAAATAATATTTAAGTTACATAATTATATTAAACTATAAAGGACAGTAT
>NW_013671896.1:0-14404 GCF_000517525.1 Limulus polyphemus | reverse complement strand
TTCTTACGTACATCGCTGCTATATTATATATAATAAATATATTATATATATATATACTATATAAGATAGTATTAATAATAATAAAATAATATTAAGTACTATAATTATATTAAACTATAAAGGACAGTATTTAATATATAAAAATAATATTTAAGTTACAAATTATATTAAACTATAAAGGATAGTATTAATCTTCAAAATGATATTTAAGATAGATTTTACATTGATGTGACATAAAATTAACATTGAATCAACATAGATGTGACATAAGATTAACATAAAATTAACATTGATGTGAAATAGAATAAAGATATATTTTACATTGATTTGACATAGAGTTAACATTGATGTGACATAAAATTAATATAGAATCAACATTGATGTGACATAGTATTAACATTGATGTGACGTAGAATTAACATTGATGTGACACAGAATTAACATTGATGTGACATAGTATTAACATTGATGTGACGTAGAATTAACATTGATTTTACATTAATGTGACATAGTTCTTGATTCAGAGTTATACATAACTTGTTTAAGACTTTTAAACACAGTTGAGGTAAAATTGGCACAAGATTTAACATTCTTTTCATGCTGTGTTTTCACAACTGCAACTTTAACATGAGAACTCCTAAAGCTGTCGCATAAACATTGTGGTGACAGGTTGGTTTGTTTTCTTTTGTTTCACTCGACAAGAACTCCCAAAGTTCTCTCCTGAAATTAAGGCTAACTTTTACATTAATTTTTGTCAGCACCCAAATTTTGCCGTAAGTGAGCCTTGTAGAAGATGCTTCATGGATATTCGGTGCTTGTAGGTGTTTTATGTTTATTTTAGAGTATTATTATAGACTGCTTGTAGGTGTTTTATGCTTATCTTAGAGTATTATTATAGACTGCTTATTTGATCTGACCGTTCTGTAGGTGTTTTATGTTTATCTTAGAGTATTATTATAGACTGCTTATTTGATCTGATCGTTCTGTATGTGTTTTATGTTTTTTTTAGAGTATTATTATAGACTGCTTATTTGATTTGATCGTTCTGTAGGTGTTTTAGGTTTATTTTAGAGTATTATTATAGACTGCTTGTAGATGTTTTGTGTTTATTTTAGAGTATTATTATAGATTGCTTATTTGATCTGATCGTTCTGTAGGTGTTATATGTTTACTTTGGAGTATTATTATAAACTGCTTATGGTGTTTTCTTCTCCTTCTCTATCAACTACCAACCTGGACCTTTTACCTAAAAATAACAGACTGTAAGAATTTTTATAGTATGTTCCTTGTCGACATTAATATAACCCAAATTAATTGTGCTCAAATATGAGATTTTTATTATCTCTCAATGGTTGACGAGCACTCTCTTCTTTACCTTTTGTTTAGCAATGGCTGAAGAGTACTCTTTTCTTTACCTTTTGTTTAGCAATGGTTGAAGAGTACTCTCTTCTTTACCTTTTGTTTAGCAATGGTTGAAGAATACTCTCTTCTTTACTTTTTGTATACCAATGGTTGACGAGCACTCTCTTCTTTACCTTTTGTATACCAATGGTTGACGAGCAGTCTCTTCTTTACCTCTTGTATACCAATGGTTGAAGTAAACTCTATTTTTACCTTCTGTATACCAATGGTTGAAATAAACTCTCTTCTTTACTTTTTGTTTACCAATGGTTGACGAGTACTCTCTTCTTTACCTTTTATTTAACAATGGTTAACGAGTACTCTTTTCTTTACATTTTGTATAACAATGGTTGAAAAGTACTCTTTTCTTTACATTTTGTATAACAATGGTTGAAGAGTGCTCTATTCTTTACATTTTGTATACCAATGGTTGAAGAGTAATCTCATATTTACTTTTTTTCTGGAATATTAAGTTAAATTCATTTCAATTATTTTCTATCTTAAAAAATAAAAACTACGAATATATGAAGAAGAAGCATGTGTAGGAAGTTAATCACTATTATACATACATATACATATCACGAAAAATTTATTAGGATATCTTTAATATCGAGCTAGCTCAGCGGTAACTCCTAGAGTTTATTACGCTAACAATTTGGGTTTCAAAACCCGTAGAGAAGAGAATTTTGTTTATTTATCAAATTTGTGCAAATCTACTTGAGGTATATCAGTGCTAACCGTCCCTTATAATATATAGGAATTGATATATTAATTAGAACGAAGCTAGTGAACACAATCTACCATCGATACTATAGACTAAACAGAAGGCAGCTAGTGAACATCATCTACCACAGATACTATAGATTAAACAAAAGGCAGCTAGTGAACACTACCTACCACAGATACTATAGACTAAATAGAAGGCAGCTAGTGAACACTACCTACCACAGATACTATAGACTAGATAGAAGGCAGCTAGTGAACACTACCTACCACAGATACTATAGACTAGATAGAAGGCAGCTAGTGAACACTACCTACCACAGATACTATAGACTAAATAGAAAGAAGCTAGTGAACACCATCTACCACAGATACAATAGACTAAAGAGAAGGCAGCTAGTGAACACTACATACCACAGATAATATAGACTAAATAGAAGGCAGATAGTGAACACTACCTACCACAGATACTATAGACTAAATAGAAGGCAGCTAGTGAACACCATCTACCACAGATACAATAGACTAAATAGAAGGCAGCTAGTGAACACTACCTACCACAGATACAATACACTAGATAGAAGGCAGCTAGTGAACACTACATACCACAGATACTATAGACGAAATAGAACACAAATAGTGAACACCATCTACCATAGATACAATAAATTAAAGAGAAGGCAGCTAATGAACACCACCTACCATCGACATTATAGACTAAATAGAAATCAGCTAGTCAACACCATCTACCACATATACAATAGACTAAATAGAAAGCAAACAGTGAACACCATCTACCATCGATACTATAAACTAAATAGAATGCAGCTTGTGAACACCACCTATTATCGATACTATAGACTATTTAGAAGGCAGCTAGTGAGCACCACCTATTGGTGTACACCAGCTGCCTTTTCTTTAATCTATAGTATCTGTGGTAGGTGTTGTACACTCGCTGCCTTCTATTTAGTCTTCAGTGTCGATTTTAGGTGGTGTTTATTAGCTGCCTTCTATTTAGTCTTTAGTATCGGTCGTAGATGGTGCTCACTAGCTGCCTTCTAAATAGTCTATAGTATCGATTTCTACCATCGAAACTATAGACTAAATAGAAGGCAGCTAGTGAACACCACGTATTATCGATACTATAGACTAATAAGAAGGCAGCTAGTAAACACCGTCTACCACCGATACTATACACTAAATAGAAGGCAGCTAGTGAACACCTCATACAATCGACACTAAAGACTAAATAGAAGGCAGTTAGCAAACACCATCCACGACCGATACTACAGATTAAAGCGAAGGCAGCTAGGGAACACCATCTACCACATATACTATAAATTAAAGAGAAGACACATAATCAACACCATCTACCACATATACTATAGACTGAAGAGAATGCAACTAGTCAACACCATCTACCACAGATACTATAGACTAAAAAAACAGCTAGTCAATACCATCTACCACAGATACTACAAACTAAAGAGAATGCAGCTAGTGAACATCATCTACCACAGATACTGTAAATTAAAGAGAAGGCAGCCAGTGAACACCACCTACCATCGACATTATAGACTAAATAGAAGGTAGCTAGTCAACATCATCTACCACATATACTATAGACTAAATAGAAGGCAGCTAGTGAACACCATCTACCATCGATACTATAGACTAAATAGAAGGCAGCTAGTGAACACCACCTATTCTCGATACTATAGACTAAATAGAAGGGAGCTAGTGAACGCCATCTACAATCGATACTATAGACTAAATAGAAGGAAGCTAGTGAATACCACTTACCATCGATATTATACCAACGACCCTAAATAGAAGGCAGCTAGTAAACACCATCTACCACAGACACTATAAATTAAAAAGAATGCAGCTAGTGAACACCATCAACCATCGATACTATACACTAATTAGTAGGCAGCTAGTGAATACAATCTACCATTGATATTATAGACTAAATAGAAGGCAGCTAGAGAAAACCATCTACTATCAACACTACAGACTAAATAGAAAGCAGCTAGCAAACACCATCTACCACAGATACTATAAATTAAAGAGTATGCAGCTAGTGAACGCCATCTAACACACATAATGTAAATTGAAGAGAAGGCAGCTAGTGAGCACCACCTACAATCGACACTAAAGACTAAATAGAAGACAGCAAGGGAACACTACCTACAATCGACACTAAAGACTAAATAGAAGGCAGCTAGGGAACATCACCTACCATCCATACTTTTGACTAAATAGAAGGCAGCTAGTCTACATCATCTACCATCGATACTATAGACTAAATAGAAGGAAGATAGTGAAAACCATCTACCATTGACACTATAGACTAAATAGAAGGCAGCTAGTGAACACCATCTACCATCGATACTATAGACTAGATAGAAGGAAGATAGTTAAAACCATCTACCATTGACACTATAGACTAAATAGAAGGCAGCTAGTGAACACCATCTACCATCGATACTAAAAACAAAATAAAAGGCAGCTACTGAACACCATTTACCATCGATACTATAGACTAAATAAAAAAGCTAGTGAACACCATCTACAATCGATACTATAGACTAAATGAAAGGCAGCTAGTGAACACCACCTACCATCGAGACTATAGACTAAAAGAAAGCAGCTAGTGAACACCATCGTTCATCGATACAATTGAATAAGTAGAAGGGATCTAGTAAACGCCATCTACCATCGATACTATAGGCTAAATAGAAGGCAGCTAGTGAACACGTCGACCATCGATACTATAGACTAAATAGAAGGCAGCTATTGAGCACCCTCTACCATTGATATTATAGACTAAATAGAACGCAGCTAGTTAACACCATCTACCATCGATACTATAGACTAAATAGAAGGGAGCTAGTGAACGCCATCTACAATCGATACTGTAGACTAAATTAAGGCAGCTAGTGAACACCACCTACTATCGAGACTATAGACTAAAAGAAGGCAGCTAGTGAATACCATCTACCATCGATACTATAGACTAAGTAGAAGGGAGCTAGTGAACGCCATTTATCATCGATACTATAGACTATATCGAAGGCAACTAGAGAACACCATCAACCATCGATGCTATAGACTAAATAGAAGGCAGCTAGTTAAAACCATCTACCATTGACATTATAGTCTAAATAGAAGGCAGCTAGTGAACACCATCTACCATCGATACTACAGACTAAATAGAAGGCAGCTAGTGAAGACCACTTACCATCGATGCTATAGACTAAATAGAAAGCAAATAGTGAACACCATCTACCATCGATACTATAGACTAAATAGAATGCAGCTTGTGAACACCACCTAAAATCGACACTGAAGACTAAATAGAAGGCAGCGAGTGAACACCACCTATTATCGATGCTATAGACTAAATAGAAAGCAAATAGTGAACACCATCTACCATCGATACTATAGACTAAATAGAATGCAGCTTGTGAACACCACCTAAAATCGACACTGAAGACTAAATAGAATGCAGCTTGTGAACACCACCTATTATCGATACTATAGACTATTTAGGAGGCAGCTAGTGAGCACCATCTACCACCGATACTATAAACTAAATAGAAGGCAGCTAATCAACACCATCTACGAAAGATACTATAGACTAAAGAGAAAGAAGCTAGTCAACACCATCTACCACATATACTATAAATTAAAGAGAAGGCAGCTATTTAACACCACCTACCATCGATACTATAGACTAAATAGAAGGCAGATAGTGAAAACCACCTTTTATTGAGACGATAGACTAAAACGATGGCAGCTAGTGAACACCATCTACCATCGATACTATAGACTAAATAGAAGTTAGCTAGTGAACGCCATCTACCATCGATACTATATTCTAAATAGTAGGCAGCTAGTGAACACCATCCACGACTGATACTATAAATTAAATATAATGCAGAAAGTGAACACCATCTACCACAGGTACTGTAAATTGAAGAGAAGGCAGCTAGTGAGTACCACCTACCATCGACATTATAGACTAAATAGAATGCAGCTAGTCAAGACCATCTACCATCGATACTAAAAACTAAATAGAAAGCAGATAGTGAACACCATCTACCATCGATACTATAGACTAAATAGGAGGCATATAGTGAACACCATCTACCATCGATGTTATAGACTAAGTAGAAGGGATCTAGTGAACGCCATCTACCATCAATACTATAGGCTAAATATGAAAGCAGCTAGTAAACACCCTCTACCATCGATACTATAGACTAAATAGAAGGCAGCTAGTGAACATCACCTACAATCGACACTTAAGACTAAATAGAAGGCACTTAGTGAAGAACACCTTCCACCGATACTATACACTAAATAAGAGGCAGCTAGTGAACACCACCTACCATCGAGATTATAGACTAAAGAGAAGGCAGCTAGTGAACACCATCTACCATCGACATTATAAACTAAATTGAAGGCAGCTAGTCAGCACCATCTACCATCAATACTATAGACTAATTACAAGGCAGCTAGTGAACACCATCTACCACCGATACTACAAATTAAAGAGAAGGCAGCTAGGGAACACCATCTACCACATATACTATAGACTAAAGAAAAGGCAGCTTGTCAACACCATCTACCATCGACACTACATACTAAATACAAAGCAGCTAGGGAACACCATCCACGTCCGATACAATAAATCAAAGAGAATGCAGATAGTCAACACCATCTACCACATATACCATAGACTAGATAGAAAGTAGCTAGTTAACACCATCCACGACCAATACTATAAAATAAAAAGATGGCAGATAGTCAACACCATCTACCACACATACTATCAATTAAGGAGAAGGTAAATAGTGAACTCTATAGACTAAAAAGAAGGCAGCTAGTCAGCACCCTCTACCACAGATACTATAAATTAAAGAGAAGGCAGATAGTGGACACCATCTACCACAGATACTATAGACTAGATATAAGGCAGCTAGTGAACGCCATCTACCACAGATACTATAAATTGAAGAGAAGGCAGATTGTGAATCCCATGTACCATCGATACTGTAGACTAAATAGAAGGCAGCTAGTGAACACCACCTACTATCGAGACTATAGACTAAAACGATGGCAGCTAGTGAACACCATCTACCATCGATACTATAGACAAAATAGGAGACATTTAGTGAACACCATCCACGACCCATACTACAAATTAAAGAGAAGGAAGCTAGTCAACACCATTTACCACATATATTATAGACTAAAAAGAAGACAGCTAGTCAACATCGTCTACCACCGATACTATAGACTAAATAGAAGGTAGCAAGTGAACACCATCCACGACTAATACTATAATTAAAGAGAATGCAGAAAGTGAACACCATCTACCACAGAAACTATAGACTAGATAGAAGGCATATAGTGAACACCATCTACCACATAAACTATAGATTAAAGAGTATGCGGCTAGTGAATGCCATCTACCACAGATACTGTAAATTGAAGAGAAGGAAGCTAGTGAGCACCACCTACCATCGATATTATAGATTAAACAGAAGGCAGCTAGTGAAAACTACCTACCACAGATACTATATACTAAATAGAAGGCAGCTAGTGAACACCATCTACCATCGATACTATAGACTAAATAGAATGCAGCTAGTGAAGACCACCTACCATCGATACTATAGACTAAATAGAATACAGCTAGTCTACACCATATACCATCGATACTATAGACTAAATAGAAGGCAGCTAGTAAACACCATCTACTTAAGATACTATAGACTAGATAGAAGGCAGATAGTGAAAACCATCTACCATCGATACTATAGACTAAATAGAAGGCACCTAGTGAACACCACCTATTATCGATACTATAGACTAAATAGAAAGCAGCTGGTGAACACCATCTACCACAGATACCTTAAATTAAAGAGAATGCGGCTAGTAAACACCATCTACCACATATACAAAAGAGAAGGCAGCTAGTCAACACCATCCACCATCGATACTATAGACTAAATAGAATACAGCTAGTCTACACCATCTACCATTGATACTATAGACTAAATAGGAGGCAGATAGTCAACACCATCTAACACATATACTATAGACTAAATAGAAGGCAGTTAGTCAACACCAGCTACCACAGATACTATAAATCAAAGAGAAGTCTGCTAGTGAACACCATCTACCATCGATACTATAGACTAAACAGAAGGCAGCTAGTGAACACCATCTAACATAAATACTATAGATTACATGGAAAGCAACTAGTTAACACCATCCATGACCGATACTATAAATTAAAGAGATGGAAGCTAGTTAACACCATCTACCACATATACTATAAATTAAAGAGAAGGCAGATAGTTAACACCATCTACCACATATACTGTCGACTAAAGAGAAGATAGCTGGTCATCACTATCTACAATCGACACTACAGACTAAATAGAAAGCAGCTAGTGAACACAATCTACCACAGATACTATAAATTAAAGAGGAGGCAGCTAGTGAACACCACCTACCATCGACATTGTAGAGTAAATAGAAGGCAGCTAGTCAACACCATATACCATCGGTACTATAGAATAGATAGAAGGCAGATAGTGAACACCATCTACCACAGATACTATAAATTAAAGAGAAGGCAGCTGGTGAACACCATCTACCATCGATATTATAGATTAAAGAGAAAGCAGCTAGTGAACACCATCTACCATCGATAATATAGACTAGATAGAAGGCAGATAGTGAACATCATCTATCACACATACTATAGATTAAAGAGAAGGCAGCTAGTGAACACCATCTACCATCGATACTATAGATTAAAGAGAAAGCAGCTACTGAACACCATCTACCATCGATACTATAGACTAAATAGAAGGCAGATAGTGAACACCATCTACCATCGATACTATAGATTAAAGAGAAAGCAGCTACTGAACACCATCTACCATCGATACTATAGACTAAATAGAAGGCAGATAGTGAACACCATCTACCTTTGTTACTATAGACTAAATAGAATGCAGATAGTGAATACCATCTACGATCAATATTATAGACTAAATAGAAGGCAGATACTGAACACCATATACCATCGATACTATAGACTAAATAGAAGGCAGATAGTGAACACCATATACCATCGACACTATAGACTAAATAGAAGGCAGATAGTGAACACCATCTACCACATATACTATAGATTAACGAGAAGGCAGCTAGTGAACACCATCTACCATCGATACTATGGAGTAGATAGAAGGCAGATAGTGAACACCATCTACCACAGATACTATAAATTAAAGAGAAGGCAGCTAGTCAACACCATCTACCATAGATAGTATAGATTAAAGAGAATGCAGCTTGTCAACACCATCTACCATAGACTAAAGAGAAGGCAGCTAGTCAACACCATCTACCAAAGATACTATATACTAACGGGAAGGCAGCTTGTCAACACCATCTGCCAAAGATACTATGGACTAAAGAGTAGGTAGCTTGTCAACACCATCTACCACATATACAATAGATTAAAGAGAAAGCAGCGAGTCAACATCGTCTACCACCGACACTTGGGCAACTTTTTTCCAACTAATAGAGGGTTAACCATTATATTTCAGCGCTCCTACGGCTTTCAGGACGAGGACGTTCGGTGACAGTATTTGAACACGTGACTTACTGATTACGAGTCCAAAGCTCTAACCACAAAGTGATACCAGGCTGATAGCAGAGATAGATGGCCCAGTTTGCCGCTTTGTGCTTAACAATAAAGAGACAACAACAAGAAAAAAACAGCGACAGGACCCAAATGGTGGTTCATTGACCTTTGGTGATTCACTGACCTCTGATGATTCAGCGACCTCTGGTGATTCCTTGATCTCTGGGTTCATTGACCTCTGCTGTTACTGTTCTTGTGTATTGGTTTATTATATTATTTTTTAGATATACAGAATTGTATTTGCAATATTTAAGTTACTTCTTTATATAATCTTCAATGTTTTTTAAAAGCTCCACCAATCTCGAGTGATAGTGTCCTTGCCTAAGCCTAAATTTCGTTTAATGTTTTCACCTCGAATCTTTACCAAATACACTGAAGAAGCAGCAACATATACTCATCATCCTCATAAAATATTTGTTATTAAGCACAATTAACTGTCAACCAGATATTTAGTGCTATCAGACTTACCAATGACTCAGTGTTGGCCTAATATTATAAGATGAAAAATCCTTCTTCTTCTTTTTTACAAGTTTGAAATCAATGATAAAAACATCAAGTGTGTTATTGTCCACCCAGACTTGGACATATGTTTTTAGGCTAACGCAGTAAAACAACTTCGATATGATACGTATATATACCCCCCTTTTAAACTACTAATATCATCTTTAAGACATCAACCACCTTGTACATTATGTTGTAAAATGAGATTCACAAGTTAACACGCGGGTTTAACCGCTCATCTTCTGGACTTCACTCAAGTTCAACACGCACCTTTGTCACCAATAGATGAGGAGCAGTTTGACAGATATTATTACAATTTAATAGATATTATTATAATTTGGCAGATATTATTACAGTTTGATAGATATTATTACAATTTAATAGATATTATTATAATTTGACAGATATTATTACAATTTTATAGATATTATTATAATTTGACAGATATTATTACAATTTAATAGATATTATTATAATTTGACAGATATTATTACAATTTGATAGATATTATTACAATTTGACAAATATTATTAAAATTTGACAGATATTATTACAATTTGATAGATATTATTACAATTTGACAAATATTATTAAAATTTGACAGATATTATTACAATTTGATAGATATTATTACAATTTGACAAATATTATTACAATTTGATAGATATTATTATAGTTTGACAGATATTACTACAATTTGACACATATTATTAGAATTGCAAAAATATTATTACAATTTGATAGATATTATTATAATTTGACAGATATTATTACAAATTGATAGATATTATTATAATTTGACAGATATTATTATAAACGTAATACACCATAAACCTAGTTTGAACTAATAGGTCTTTGCTAGGAATTCTTAATGTGTAAAGGATTATCATAGAAATTACTTTAAAAAACCATAACCCAGAATAAGTTTAAATTTCTTTAATAACGTATAGTTTATCTCACAGCCCTCTGATAACACGGTTATCTCACAGCCCTTTGATAACATGATTATCTCACAGCCTTACTGATAACACGGTTATCTCACAGCCCTACTGATAACATGATTATCTCACAGCCCTACTGATAATACGGTTATCTCAGAACCCTACTGATAAAATGGTTATCTCACAGCCCTACTGATAACACGATTATCTCACAGCCCTCTGATAACATGATTATCTCACAGCCCTACTGATAACATGGTTATCTCACAGCCCTACTGATAACACGATTATCTCATAGCCCTCTGATAACACGGTTATCTCACAGCTCTACTGAAAACATGATTATCTTACAGCCCTACTGATAACAAGGTTATCTCACAACCATAGTGATAACACGGTTATCTCACAGCCCTACTGATAACATGATTATCTCACAGCCCTACTGATAACACGGTTATCTCAGAACCCTACTGATAATATGGTTATCTCACAGCCCTACTGATAACAAGATTATTTCATAGCCCCTCTGATAACATGGTTATCTCATAGCCCTCTGATAACAAGGTTATCTCACAGCCCTCTGATAACACGCTTATCCCTCAACTCTCTGATAACATGATAACCTCACAGCCCTCTGATAACACGCTTATCCCTCAACTCTCTGATAACATGATAACCTCACAGCCCTCTGATAACACGCTTATCCCTCAACTCTCTGATAACATGATAACCTCACAACGTTTTGATAGCAGCCCTCTGACAACAATGTAACGTCAAGACCCTCTGATAACATGGTATCTATGGGACTGACAGTTATTAGTATAACACAATCAGAGCTTAGTGTGTGTAGAATAATATGTGGTATCGCACGGATTCGAAGTTCAAATATTTACCTTAGGGATAACCCACGCACTACATAGATTTATTAGAGAAGAAACTGGGTGATAAATAACAATAGCCATATCCTTCGATAATATAAATAATAATATCGATTGACAGACAACAATAACAATATTCTTCGATAATATCAATAACAATATCGAGTGACAAACAACAATAACAATATCCTTCGATAATATCAATAACAATATCGAGTGACAAACAGCAATAGCTATATCCTTCGATAATATCAATAATAATATCGAGTGACAAACAGCAATAGCTATATCCTTCGATAATATCAATAACAATATCGAGTGACAAACAACAATAACTATATCATTCGATAATATCAACAACAATATAAAGTGAAAAACAACAATAACAATATCCTTCGACAATATCAATAACAATATCGAGTGACAAACAACAATAGCTATATCCTTCGATAATATCAATAACAATATCGAGTGACAAACAACAATAACAATATCCTTCGATAATATCAATAACAATATCGAGTGACAAACAACAATAGCTATATCCTTCGACAATATCAATAACAATATCGAGTGACAAACAACAATAGCTATATCCTTCGATAATATCAATAACAATATCGAGTGATAAACAACAATAACAATATCCTTCGATAATATCAATAATAATATCGAGTGACAAACAACAATAGCTATATCCTTCGATAATATCAATAATAATATCGAGTGACAAACAACAATAGCTATATCCTTCGATAAGATCAATAATAATATCGAGTGACAAACAACAATAACTATATCCTTCGATAAGATCAATAATAATATCGAGTGTAGTCAACACAAAACCTAACATTATTATTAGTCTTCTTCTTGACAATAAGTAATGGAGAAGAAGTGGAGGTTCAATTAACCAATCACAAAACATTTCATGCACTTGATCAAGTAGTACTTGTAATTTAGTGAGATAATAACGATAAGGTTTACAGTACAATGACCAGAAAAGTTTGTGAGGCCAGGTTTATTGTTAAAAATATTGCCATATTTCAACACAAGTTGCTTTAATTGTCCACAGTCTTTACTCCTGAAATGTTAACATTGTACTTCTTCAATGAGTACATTTTCAGTCTCAAGAGTCATGCCTAACAGATGACATATTTAATTGAAGAATATTTGTGAAGTTAAGGGTTGCTTTGTTGTGCTGTCTAACCCAGTAAAACAGGATACAACCACAGATTTTGTGAAGTTAAGGGTTGCTTTGTTGTGCTGTCTAACCCAGTAAAACAGGATACAACCAAAGATTTTGTGAAGTTAAGGGTTGCTTTGTTGTGCTGTCTAACCCAGTAAAACAGGATACAACCAAAGATTTTGTGAAGTTAAGGGTTGCTTTGTTGTGCTGTATAACCCAGTAAAACAAGATACAACCAAAGATTTTGTGAAGTTAAGGGTTGCTTTGTTGTGCTGTCTAACCCAGTAAAACAAGATACAACCAAAGATTTTGTGAAGTTAAGGGTTGCTTTGTTGTGCTGTCTAACCCAGTAAAACAGGATACAGCCAATTCTTTCACGACAATAAAACATTTATACACAATGATATTTGTTATCATCAAAATATCCTAATGTTTGACAGTTCGTCATTCCATCACCAAGACGCATGTTACCTTTACTCCAAGTGTTGGATCATGTTGTCATATATTTTTATTTAGTACTGAATAATCCCAACCAGTATCTATATGATCTACTACTTTCACACTATTAATTTTTAGGGTTAGGTGTGACAGATCCGTTTTATTTTGTTGTTAAATAGTTAATGGAGGGTTTTACTTTCACGGTGTGACAGATCCGTTTTAGTTGTTGTTAAATAGTTAATGGAGGGTTTTACTTTCACGGTGTGACCGATCTGTTTTAGTTGTTGTTAAATAGTTAATGGAGGGTTTTACTTTCACGGTGTGACAGATCCGTTTTAGTTGTTGTTAAATAGTTAATGGAGGGTTTTACTTTCACGGTGTGACAGATCCGTTTTAGTTGTTGTTAAATATTTAATGGAGGGTTTTACTTTCACGGTGTGACAGATCCGTTTTAGTCGTTGTTAAATAGTTAATGGAGGGTTTTACTTTCACGGTGTGACCGATCCGTTTTAGTCGTTGTTAAATAGTTAATGGAGGGTTTTACTTTCACGGTGTGACCGATCCGTTTTAGTCGTTGTTAAATAGTTAATGGAGGGTTTTA
>NW_013671895.1:38434-51697 GCF_000517525.1 Limulus polyphemus | reverse complement strand
GACTTGTGTCGTTAAAATTTCGTCGGGAACGAAGTTACGAAAAATCAATTAACAAACGGAGACGTAACAATATCAAATTATCAAATAAACCCCATGATGAGGAGACTTGAATGTGGTGCAAGCCAGAGACAGAGAAAAACAATTTAGTGAAGTAGCAGTTAAGAGCTCGTAGACAATAACTTAATTTCTCAAATCACAATAAAACACTTTTCACTCAACCACAGATACTTCAGATGGTGAACATTCTGCAAACGTAACAAGAAACATTTCAATGCCTGAACATGATTACATTGGTCAAGAGTAACAAATAAGTTCAAATAAATACACAAAAATTACAAATAAACTGTGAAAAGACATGGTCAAAGGGCCTCAATTGTTTCTGTGGTCTGGGCCTCACTTTCCCTCTCAGAGGGCCTGAATGTAATACAAAATTAACTACTGGAGACAAATGGTCTCTTTCAGAAATCAGTCGTAAGTTCAGTATATGTTTACAGGCCATAATTATCACGTTCAAAACGGAATCAACCACGAACTCTGATTGGATGATATGTAAGTACTTGTAGTTAGTCATACACCACAAGACAGAAAGGAGGAAGAATGACTTGAACACATAACACAATTTTTATATTGAGGACTAAACAACGCTGTGTAATAAATGAAAGTTTCCTTTCTGTGATCTAATTTATTCTGCTTTTCCTTTTTTCCTCTTACGGTTTACCTGTTTTTTTCCTTTAAGTTACAAACAAATGAACTGCTTCAAATTCTAAACGAGCTTAGCGTTATTTTGCATTGTTTAATGAGTTTACTGATTCACGAATTTACAACTAATTTGTTTCAATAACAATAAATACGTATTGTTCAATTATTTTAAGTTAACAGACTGATTTAGCTTGGATCTTATAAAATAACTCACTAACGGTTTTGAACTTTATAACTGTCGTAAAATGCATTATTTAATTTTGCTTTGTTTTTACTCGAGTGTCTAGTCCGTTTCTTGGTAGTTATTTTGGTTAAGTATGGTGAGCACGTATTTTTGTTAATCAAAACGAATTGCTTGCAAATGATTAATACTTTCAATGCATTATAGTGACATCAGCACAAAATTCAATCTCAGAGCACCTGTTTTTCAAAACTTTCCTGGGGCATGCCCCCAGATCCCCTAATACTGGCATGCTTTGCAACCTATTCTGAGTTGCCTGACCAGTCCAGAAATGCTTCCTTCACCTCTGACGTGATTTGACTACAAGTATACGTATCATGACGCATTAGTATTACACTTATTACACTACAATCGCCCCACCCCCAGTGGCACAGCAGTATGTCTGCGGACTTATAACGCTAGAATCCGGGTTTCGATACCCGTGGAAGGCAGAGCACAGATAGCCCATTGTGTAGCTTTGTGCTTAATTACAAACAAACAAACGAATCACTGCAATCTTTATTTAGTCCTTTATGTTGTTTCAAGAATAATAAAAGTGTATAATAATATTATCCTAACCACATTATTTTGTCATTTGCATTGCCGACTACGCGTTTCGCTCAGTACAGAGCTTTTCAGGCCAGTAATAGGTCTAATACTGATGTTATGACAAGTATAATTATAATCATTTTTCGACAGCTAGGAAAATAGCAATTGTATATATGTGTGTTAGATATTTATTTTATTTTCCACCAGAGGTGAAATTGAAATGAGAATCTTTGATGTAGAGGCCTAATGCATTCCCTAATTGGACGTACCCTCTGCTGTGGACTGCAGTTTCGCCTATTCAAGGCTCATCAGGACAGCACAACTTGACAAGTGCCCTGTCTGTGCTGCTGAAATAAAAGAAAGACTTATATAGTTAGTGATAAATTATTTGAGACAAAGA
The DNA here is from genome assembly GCF_000517525.1 of Limulus polyphemus. Taxonomy (NCBI): domain Eukaryota; kingdom Metazoa; phylum Arthropoda; class Merostomata; order Xiphosura; family Limulidae; genus Limulus; species Limulus polyphemus. Next base: position 49,829 of record NW_013671895.1, on the reverse strand, counting down.
TATGAATTCTGCGTGGAGGTTGTTTGGCTTATTTGGTCATAAAGGAAATGTATTTTTGCCATGGGGCAGACGTAGTGGATAATAAAAAAAGTAGCTGTTTGGGGGTTTTTAATCAAGGACTTTTTTTTTAAATCGGGATGCAAACTTGTAGAAACCATCTCTCATGGGTGGGCAGTAGGAGTGGAGTGTGTTAATGGGTAGGCGGTAAACGAAACATTGGGTACAGTTTTCTTGAGTTTGAATTTGGTTGTAAAGTGAATCTGTCATGTTTGAAGTAGCAGCACACGCATATTGAAATAGGGGTCATATGAAGCCTGATGGAGAAATCCAGGATGAGCTTACTGAACAAGGCCTGAAACCAGTAAAGTCGAAATGACCCCTTCACCACCAAGACCCTTGCACTCCAACCTCTACAATATTTTAACTGTTGGAGGTTTGGTCACACTTGCACTGCATGAACAGTGGATACAAGATGCGTCCAATTTGGCATCCTACACCCAATTGAAGTTTGCAAGAATCAACGAGAAGAAACGTGCTGCGCTAACTGTGTAGCCCCCCCCCCAGACAGCATCTTACTACGGGTGCACGAAATATAAGCAAGTGAGCCTTATAAAATGACAGATAAGTAACCCAACAATTATCAAATCTATTTCTACAACTTGAGTCAAGCATACCTTGAACCATTCAGAAAGGCAGAAGACCCCAGTACACAACAAAGTGACCACTCCAGCACCAAGATACATAGCAACACCTGCTAGCAAAAAATCGTACACTGATGCAACCAAGTCCCCCACAATGAAAAACAAGATGCCAGAAACACAGCTAGACACAAATGAGCTTTTCTCAAGAATCACCTCATTTGTTGCCGACGTCATGTATAGCTTTCACTAGGTCTCCAGCAAACCCAAGGATCTGCCGACATTAGCCACAGACATCGGGAATGCCGCGGCTTTTTACTTCGACCTAGACACCGTCAAGCTGGTCAACTTCACGAAAATCATCAATACTTGGACTGCCAGCCTTTGCTTATACAGGTGATCTGTTTCTATCGCTATCTAACAAATGTCTTTTACACAGTTGCATACAAAGAGGTTTCGCTTACAAAAAACTCTTTGAACTATGTAATACGTTAAAAGCATACCTCGTCAGCATAAACGAGATGCTTCTAAACGCTAACAGCAATTTAAACTTTCCAGGTTACCACATCACCCATACACCCAAAACTCCTCACCAACACAGCCGATTCACACTTGTATACAAAAATAACATAAACATCACCTTCACATCCCACCCTCCTCCACTACACAATGATTTCATTCACTGTAACGTACACCTTCCTAACAATACAGTAGAACCTCGAGTAATGGGCGCCTCGAAACAACGGGCACCTGCAACGTGCCATTAAGGGCAGACCTTTTCAGTCTCTTTCTTCTTCTAACTATTTGTAACCAAAATAAATCTTGCAATAATGGCCACCTCGATATTCCGGACTAAGGATAGTGCCTTTAGTCTCGTTCTGTATAAGGGTACTTGATAAAGTAGGCAGTTATCTTTATCTGTCTGTATGGTATACTACTAAATTCCAAAGATCCCAGAAGGATGACCAGTATTCAAACACTTGCAATGTTTACTGGATCGGCTTCAAACTATATACTGTAATAAAAGTTTTCACAGATTCAAAGTGCAATGTTATTACTCTGGGGAATTTTCGTTGTAAACACTGTAGGATGCATAAACTGATAAATTCCACATTGTGTTCTCGGAGAAGGGGTCAAGTCGGCTTATTTCTGCGCACGTGCTTTGTTGCTCACGAGATTATCGTATTACGGTGTCACATAAACAGACCAATGACACAAGTGGTGATTTGTTTCTATATTTTTCAGCGGATTTCTACATCAGTCTTAGACAGTAAAATAAACACAGAAGGTAAATGTGAAACGTTTAGCAGTTCAAACTCTGAAATTTTGTGACCAATAATAAAGAAAAAAAGGGCACAGCTAATCCACCCCCCTCCCTCAGATCTCCTGTTGACAACGCTCCATGTCATGGCAATACGCAACTCACGAACACCCGTGTTCTGCATACACCAAACAAAACGGGGACCTTAAAATTCAGAAATTTAGTATGGTCAATATGGAATTCAACTTTACATGGCTCATTTTTGATATTGAGAGCGCCCTAACCACTTGGCCATGCCAGGCCTACCTACTTTTGAAAGAAAACTTTAATTTTAAGAATTTGTACTAATATTATTGCGACAATGTATCGATACATAATTTAAAATTAATAATGCACTTAAGTGATAAAATTCTACAAGTAATGAAGAATAATAAATCTTAACTAAATTAATAATATTTTTTATTAATTTCTGGAATCCTAATGTGTTTTCCCTTCAAAATGTATTGTCCTGTTTGAATTGTTAGGTTATCGAGTCTCTTTATGACCAATGTTTTGTCTACACTGTCGTAATACTTGTTTGTTTGTTTGTAATTAAGCACAAAGCTACACAATGGCTTTCTGTGCTCCGAGTATCGAAACCCGGATTCTAGCGTTGTAAGTCCGCAGACACGGTCGTAATACAAAACATAATATCGCACTAGTTAAAAAATAAAACATTCCCTAACAAACTGAAACAACTACAGTTTAGGGCAACAACAATTATCTCGATTTCACAATAAAACAATGAAACTTTATTTCCTGATGTGAACAAGAAACATTTCGGCAGACACTGTACACGTTGTAGCCCTCATGAGTTCTAGTACTGAAATAAAAGTCTCGTTGGCAACGAGCGGCGTAAACACGCAAATTATGCGTTCGAAACGCTATTTTTATTATTTTTACTAGAACCCTATATATGGTCAGTGAAGAAAGATGTTAGTAATAAAATTATTAGCAGCCTAATTATGATATCATATAACACACCAATGATCTACTAGCAGATCTTACTTCGCCAACTTGGGCATTATTCATCGGAATAAAAGCCTTCTACATGGGACATTACGGTTCGTCAGCTTCCTGTTGCAGGGGTCTCAACTTCCTCCCACATGTACATAGAGCATGACAAACAGAAAAAAAGTTTATGATAGACAGTTTTAAAAACATGCTTGTATAGCCTGTACTTCGTGCTTGAAAGAAGCTAAACATAACTAAATAAAGAAGGTGACAAACGTGGCGTCATGAGCAAGTGCTAAGTTTAAAATGGAAATTGGGTTGAAAGACTTTAAAACTTAAATTATAGATGTTTGATGAATTTTAAATAAGTAAACGTCCATTACGTTAATCTTGCGAGTGTGGATACTATACTGTTATATGTAATTAAGAGTTTTTGTTTGTTTGTAACTAAGCCTAAAGCTACACAATGGGCTGTCTGTTCTCTGCCCACCACGGGTATCGAAACTCGGATTCTGGCGTTGTAAGTCCGCAGAAATACCGCTGTGCCACTAGGGGGCAATTAAGAGTTTAACATTTTCATTTATCATTATTTTTAATTTTTGTTAAACTATGAGAATATGAGAAATATTTTTTCTCTTTTTTTTTCATTACACAAAAATTTGTGTGTTCGAAGTTCAGCACAAAGCTACACAATGGGCTATCTGTACTCTTCCTACCACGGGTATCGAAACCCAGTTTTTAGCGTTGTAAGTCCACAGACATACCGCTGTACCACTGGGGGGCACATAAAAATTAATTCTGCCACTACATAGTTGGAATCACTGCATGCCAGCAGTCACGTGGAAGCCCATGCAGCCTGAACCCCAGGGTGTCTTGAAAATACTGTAATACTAAGTCTGCTTGCGCTGGAGTGTTACGTGAGTATAAAAACTTGTCTTTAAAAATGTTTAGTGCTTATAGGAATGTTCTTATTTGTTAAATTATTGTGGACTGTCGTTTTTAAAATGATAAGTCGTGCATAAAGATTTAATACTAAGTTTTAATTCTGTCTCACTTGTACTTTATGTGTATTTATGCATATATATCATATATATACTCAAAGATAGTTTGTTAATTTGTTTTTGAGCAAAGCTAAACAAAGGTTATGTACGCATAACCTTTCCTAATTTTGGGCTGATACACCTGAACTGGTCAACACCACCAATAACTAACTCTCTGGCTTCTCCAGTCTCATACAATAGCGACATTTGACCATCACTCTTAGAGTACACGAAGGTTCCAAAGTACAGAACGAGTTTTTGTAGAAATGAGTCCAATCAGGCTAACCAGTAGGCCACGACCGACGTTCACATACATAAATAGGATTGGATATCAAAATACGTTAGTAACATATGTTGGTTTATAAAAAGAAAAGGGGACACTTGGTTTCTTACGTTATTTTTGTACATTATTTCTTTTTTATGATCGAGTTAAATCTTAACTTTTAAGTTTCTTTTAAATCAGTATCCATTATTACTTCATTTTAACCTTGAGATTTGAACGAATTACAGACATTGTGAATTTACTTATTGTATTGTTATCGTTAATAAGATAGGGAAAATATTTTAACAATGTTAAACATTCATCGACGTCATGTAATTACAACAGCTATAACAGCGAATGAGGTGTCGTTAGGAAAATAATTTTACCTCAAATGTCATCAAAAGTCAAATATCTATATCTATCTATACATAATATTATAGACTTCGTCTTTTTGTTGTGTGGGTAAGACTAGAATTGTGTTCTAAGTACTACAGTATTAGTACACATAATAAACACGATGTTAATGATTATAATATAGGAAGTATATGATTAATAGCATAACACATTGGCGATAACTATTTTTAATATCTTAGTCTAGATGTATGCTTGTTAGAGAGACATGTTATGATTTCATCTATAAATTTCATGAAAGTTAAGAAGCTAAACATCTTGTGTAGTATGTAGAAATAGGAGTACAAACTAAATAGCAGACTATGTAAAGTATAGAGCAACCAATGAGTGATTCAGTTAAATGTCAGTTAGTGACTTTGGCAGTAAGAGTTATTGTACCTATTCAGTTAGTTAGTGACTTAGTCAGCGTATTTGTTGTCGATTGTTTAGCAAGGAACTTCTACAAGTACGTTTATAAGTAAGTTAAGCACAAAATAGTTTCGTAATTTCTGTTGAAATGTTATTTGTGAACTTGGCCAACCAGTTAATGTAGGCTCTAGCAAGCGTCAAAAAAACAAATAACCTAATTTGTTATCGTTACTTTTACTGTATTTGACATTTTATAAAATAATTCAAAACAGCACATTCAAAAGTAGAATATGTTACAACACTAGTGTCAGAAGTGGGGTTATTTTTGATGAAAATAAAAATAGAATTTTGATTAAACTTCAACTTTCAAGATGATAGTACGACCATGAAGTGAGATCGAAACTTTGCTGGTAATGATGAAACATTTGAAAGAAAGTCAATGAGAAAGAGATAGAAAATTTGAAGACGACAAAGAAGAAAGAGACATAATATTTAAAGAAGAATTAAGAACAAAAATAAATATTTCTAGAGAAATGGATGTAATAGTAAACAACAAGCTATTCATCTTGTTGCCCATTTAAAAGGACCAGTTGAAAGCAGTAATAACTATCAAGCATTGATAACTCCTTATCTAACAGGTCCAATGTGACATACTAGAAGAAAGTATCCAAAGCAAAGTTACAAGGCAAGGTATGGAGAAGGAAAGAGACTTTAGCCAAATTTGAAGAAAATTTTAAAAGGCTTGGCCAGTTATTTTCCCAGATGCTCCACAAGAAGTGGTGGATTCATTGGCACGTGACCAATTCATAAATGTCATAAAAATGAGGATATCTGAATTAGGCTGAAGTAAAATAGGTTTAATTTTGGTGATGAAACTTCAGTCTATTAAAGTTGTAGATAAACAACTAAAAAACCTAAAAACGAACACGATCATCATATTAAGTAGTATTGAAGCATAAACTCCCCTCGATAGTCTAGAAGAACTTAAAGTATCAGTTAGACACCTATCTACACAGAATGAAGAAAATAAACCAAAAGACAACAGATGCTTCAAGTATAACTTGAAAGGACATATTGCCAGAAATGCAGATAGAAGCCTGAATGAAATAAAAACTCCTCACGAAGGACGTTAGAAAAAAAGAAATTGTTATCAATGTGGGAAACATGATCACTACAGATGATACTATGAAAAAATAACAGCTGTCGCTAAGCTAAGTAGACAATATTCTTCGGATGAGTTTGAAAACTCAAACAGATCAAAGAAACAACAGAGTTAACAAGACATAGTAAAAACAGGAATTAGCTTTACTTATGGGACAAGTTTGAACTGAGAATGCTACACATGCCCTAAATAAGATAAGAAGTTTATTATTATGTTATTTAGTCCACAGTTTTAATGATGGGATGCCTTGCAGTGTGTTGATCGACACTGGTTCTACAGCTACGATTGTTCAATTTGATTTGGTAATAAAAGGTGTGAAATTACCTCTAGAGATAAATAAAGAAGATGGATTGACACAATTGATACAAACAGCAAGTGGATATAAACTTTCACCAAGTGGGAAATTGGAAGTTACCCTTACTTTAGGAAGTTTTTCTACACCACATGATGTGTGGATAATTGATATTGAGGGAGAGTACATATTGAGAATTGAATTCATGCAGGTACATGGAAGTATGGTTATGCTAGCTTCAAATAGCTTCACAGTCTGTAGCAAGGAAATCCTTGTGCACTACACGGCAATTACTAACAGAGGCTGAACTTCCAGTGATAACAAGGAGGGGCAGTTATTGTACAACAATAAGTAAAATAATCATACTAAGACATATTAGAAATAAATTTGCATCTAATGGCTGGGACATAGTAGAACTAAGCACTCCAACATTTGCTGAAGGACTAAACCTTAAAAGAACTCTCGTGGATCTGAAGAAAAAAGATATTATCATCAGATCCATGAACACAGCAGACCATAAAATCTGAATGGGACATTGCAAGATTTGTATCTGTATAGGTTGTATATGTAGTACTTTTCCATCAGAAAACATCTGAAGTAGCCAACTTTGAAGCAAGATATAATAATTCTGAAGCCAAAACCTTGCATAAAAGTTGTATGACCTGAGATGTGGAGGTCTTACAGCTGATTAATGCTATAGATTATATCAATTATTCACAGATTATTAAGATACTTTCTCCAATAGACCTCCTAACTTAGGATGAACAAATACGATATATGATAGGATTTATACTGGAGATGTAGCTCCAATACTTCAGTGAGCCAGCTTACTCCCCCTTGCAAAACAAGCTGAGTTTTTGAACAAGATAGAGCCCCCCCCCCAGTGGCACAGCGGTGTGTATGCGGACCTACAACACTAGAATCCGGGTTTCGATACCCGTGGTGGGCAAAGCGAAGATAGCCCTTTGTGTAGCTTTGTGCTTAATTACAAACAAACAAAAAGATAGAAGCCCTAGAAGAACATAGAACAACAGAACCACTTTCTAGCGTGTGGGTATCGCATGTTGTGTTTATGAAGAAGAAAAATGGATCCACAAGGTTCTGCATGGACTGTTAGAATGTGAATGAAGTCACAATGAAGAATGCTAACCAAATGCCAAGAATTGATTCTACTTTGGGTGATTTATCTGGATGAAAACAGTTTTACAACATTAAATCTGAAGAGTGGATATTGGCAAATGTAAGTCAACGAAGCAAGAAGAAAGAAGACAACCTCTTCTGAAGGAAATGAATTGTGGCAATTTATTTTGTTCCCATTTTATTATGTAATGGACCTGCTACGTTTCAATGACTAATGGAGTGTGCTCTTTATGGACTAGCCTAGAATGCCATATTCACCTACTTTGATGACATGAACCATATGGGAAGGCCTTTGATAATGCTTTTGATAGGCTAAGGAATTTCTGAAAGAGTTGAGGAAAGAGAATCTTAAGCTAAATCCCAAGAACTGTGAATTGTTCTATAAACAAGTGAATTTACTGGAATATAGTCAACCGAAATGGAAAGTTTAGACTCATATTAAATTAAATTTGTTCAAAATTGATAAACACCAAAAAATTTGCTTCAAGTAAGATAATGTGTAGGAAATATTATTATCTTTGTACAATCACTGTTTGACATAGCTTGTAATCAACACAAATTACTTGGAAAACTAAATAAGTTTTGCTGGACTGCTGACTGTGAACAAACTGGAAAAAGAATGAGTTGCTACTTCTGTATTACCATCTCCTCTGTTGTGTTCATGGACCTAATGATGACATCCTTCTTCTAAAAATTAATTTTTCAGTAAAGGTTAAAGCCAGCTTAACCTTGCATCCAAGTCTCCAGATGAAGTCAGTTACCAGTCTGTACTCCTTTTGATGTCAGTTACTCACATATCATGACACAAAGAGAAGTTCCTACAGTAAGAATAACTTTAAATTTTCTTCTTGATGGAATCAATCCATTTTCTTTATCTCTTGAGACAATTTTCCACTTTTCATTACCAAATTGGGTTAAACTATAGTAGCTGTAGAACCAGTGTCGTCCAACATACTGCAATGAACCCATATACTCGTAGACATGTTTCTTTAAGTAATGAACTTCTTAGCTCGTTTGGGACACATGTAGTATTCTCAGCTAAACTTCGCCCATAAGTCCAACCAATTCCTATTTTTTGATGTCAGATTGGCCCTTTTTTTGTTGTTTTGATCTGGTTGGGCTCCAAGACTCATCCTTATGGTAATATCTCCTTGATGTATTAACAGTTTCCTCTTTCTGGTATCCTTTGGGAAGAGTTCTTATTCTGTGCAAACTTTTGTCTGTAGTTCAAGCCACACTTGAAACATCTATTAGTTTGTGATTTATTTCTTCCACTTGGTGTAATAAGTTGTCTAATTAATTCTTACAGTTCTTCTGGACTTTGATCAAGAGAAGTTGATGTTTAAATACTACTCGATTTGACGATCCCATAAATTCTGGATAATGCCTTTAGTTGTTTATACGCACTTTAATGGATTCAAGTTCCATTAACAACTGCAGAACTTCCTAGATGTACACCTAGTTTGCTTCAATCTAATTCTCATATTTTTTTATCTGATATAACATCTATTAATTTGTTACGTGCCAACGAATCTCTTATTTCACGTAGAGCATTTGTGTAAGATAATTGATCAAGCTCTTCTAAATCTTCTGGAGGTTTGCTTTTGATACTTCTTTCTGGTGTGCCACTCCAAATCTATTGGAAGAGGTCGCTATCAATTCTTGATAATTATTATGGCTTTTAGCTGGAAGGTTACTTAATGTCATTAAAGCTGGTTCTTATGGATAGCATGGTGAATAGCTTGTAGTTTGTTATTCTATCTGCTCCTTCAGAAACTGAGGTTGATGGGCTGTTTATGTTACCTTTATCTAATAGTTGGTTGAGTGCTGGAGTAATCCAGGAAGCACAGTATTATCGGTTGCAGGAGTAGATTAAATAGGTTCAACTATTCCTCATTTTTCAGTAATTCGTGTTTTAGGTTGGAATTCTTGGGCGGGTGCAAAAAGATTTGTAGCTAGTTTATTCTTTGCTTTTACCAATTTATTTTCCAGTTGTTTTAATTTGTTACTGGTGCTCTTTTCCACGTCGATGATCATGTTTTGTACATTTTTTATTTTGTCATTACAGCATTTATGTACTTTAATTTTGTTGCTGTGATACTTCTGTAAAACTACAATAGCTTGATCGATCTTATTTTCAACCAAATTTATTTTTGTTTTTTAAACATTATTTCTCTTTCTTTTAAGTCTTCCCTTAAACTTTGTTCTTGACTTTCTTTTAGTTGCTTCGTCATTTCTAATAATATTTCGATCACATTTCTTTTCCAGGTCGTCATTTTGAAGTTTGGTTAGGGCGCTCGACTCGCAATCTGCGGGTCGCGGGTTCGAATCCCCGTCACACCAAACATGCTCGCCCTTTCAGCCGTGGGGGCGTTATAGTGTGACGGTCAATCCCACTATTCGTTGGTAAAAGAGTAGCCCAAGAGTTGGCGGTGGGTGGTGTGACTAGCTGCCTTCCCTCTAGTCTTACACTGCTAAATTAGGGACGGCTAGCGCAGATAGCCCATAACAAACAAACAACTTTTGAAACAAGTGTTATAACGTATTATATCGATGGGCAGGTGCTTTTAGATGTACCGATAAAAAAATTATTCATTTATTCTATGATATTTGCCACAAGTTCACTTTGAGACAAGTTGTAACAATGTTTTATCAGAAACTTTGAAACTAACTGTATGCTTAACTCATAAATAATTTCCTTGCTAATCAGTTGAGTAACTGAATAGACGTGATAACCCAGGTGTAGTGGGTCGGAACGCGTGGGCTCGGTGTACCTGTACTTTTTTTCAAGATGGAATGCCGTACCACAACTATTTCGAACGAATCCCACCTTACACAGATATGCAGTAGATTTCACCTTCCAGTTATTCTTTATTTACACCACTGGTGATAACTCACTACTAAGACTGATCTGAATCACTCACTTATTACTCATTGGATACTTCACACTAACTAATTAACTGCTCATTACTTTACTTATTCTCGCATTTATATTGTACTTTTATTTATACGTACTCCTTTAGCAACAATAATAATAAAACAAAGCTAATCGAATTACAAAAGTATTAATTCGGTTTATTCAAAAGACCGAAAAACACGAGCGCTTTCGAGTAGTTAACTATTATCTTTTATTAATGCAAAGTACAATACTTTAATTGCAGTTTTTTTTTTTGCAGTCAAACCTATGCTTAAAATAATCAAAACAATAAGTATTATATTATCTCTAGACACATAAATAGATTATGTTAATGACTGTATCGACATTTATTAAAGTTTATTTACCTTTGGCTATTTTCAGTTAACTGGGGGTATATTCATTAGGAATAAAATAACACGAAGCTCTGCTTAACTTACGGCTGCAGCTGACTTTAAAAAGTTCATTTGAGGTATTTTGGAAAATGTCCCGATATACCCTTTTTAGTTTCACGTATTCTTTTGCGGTCACGTAAACTAAGATGCTGGAGTATGATGATTTTGTTTGTTTGTTGAATTTCGTGCAAAGCTATCCAAGAACTATTTACGATACCGTCGCTAATTTTGAAGCAATAAACGAGAGGAAAGACAGCTAAGTCAATAATACCCGCCACCAATTTTTGGGTTACTCTTAATCAACGAATAGTGTGATTGACTGTTACATTAAAATATCTCGGCTGAAAGGGCGAGCATATTCGGTAAGGGATTTTGATCCATGATCCACAGATTTTAAGTCGAGAGCCCTAACCACAAGGCCAATGCCAGGCCCTCAAATTAGGACCAAAACAAAAGGAAAACAAACTGTTTGTTTGTTTTGAATTTCGCGCAAAGCTACACGAGGGCTATCTGCGCTAGCCGTCCCTAATTTAGCAGTG
>NW_013671895.1:13451-37551 GCF_000517525.1 Limulus polyphemus | reverse complement strand
CAAGGAAAAATAAATTTTTTGTTGTTTCGGCTTCCTATTTTCGATAGTACAGTAAGAAGCAACAGGGCTTGTGAATACAGTGTTAGCTTAGGCCTATATTAAACTCCAAGAAATAAAACTAAAAGTGTAAACGAGGTCACTTATTTAATAATCTGTACTTCCTTTGGTTTAAGTTTAACTCTTAATATTTTAAGTAAATTAATTATAATATTACATGCAGATTTCGCTAAAATTGGGTAAAAATGGAATAAATGTATTCCGAAACGTTCGAAACTTATGTAAATAAGAAGTTTTTCGTTTTATCTATCGTTTTCATCTTTCACGTTTTTATTAGGTTGACCTAACAATACATTCACAAGTCCTGGTGATGGTATTTCTATTATTGAAACTAGTCGGCTGAAACAACTGATAAAGATTTTATATCTGTAGTAGTAGGTAAATACACAATTCCGTGTAAAGTAATCAAAAATAAAGATTAGGTCTACTATTTCGTAACAACAAATTATAAGGCAATCCATATCGACACTTACGAGTGTTTTTTTTTAGTCCAACTTTTGTTTGTGGAAGAAACACACACACACACACACACACATATACAAAAGTTGTTTTTGTATAAACTTCTTGTTTCGTAATAGAGGATCTAGAAATCTTACCTTTCATTATCCCAGAAAACGTTGTTTTTGCCTTTTACTTTAATATACTAAATTAGATGTTGGACTTCCATAATTTGAATACAAAAAAAAATAAAATAAAGAGATTATTTAATATAAATTGGATAAAAAATAAAATTGATTTATCTGACAATAGATACCTTATTAGAAATGTTACTAGATTTCGGATTTATTTATCACGAGTATTTAAATAAATGAGTATTTTCGATATTTTGCTCGTTCTGGACTTCAGGCTTACAGAACGACATAAGACAGAAATACTTAATATAAAGCTATACAATGGACTATCTGCACACTTGGCATCGTGGGGAATCGAACCCCGGATTTTATGGTATAAGGTGTTAAAGTTACCGTTGCCCTCCCCCTCCCCCAGTGTCTTAGCAGTTAGTCTGGAGGTTTCTAACTCTCAAAATCGGGTTTCGAAACCCGTGGCAAGCATAGCACAGATAACCTATTGTGTAGCTTTGTGCTTAACACCAAACAAATAAAGTTGCCGCTGATCCTTTGGGAGATGGTAAAAAGATCGTAGCTAGACTTTAAATTGGACCTTAATACAAATTTAGAAATTTTGTATCTACCTCTATCGATATCTATTTTACTCATCAATTATTATTTAAATATAAATTGAAAAATTAAACTGAATCTAGAGTTCCTTGAGTAGAAACTGTGTGCTAACTCGTGTTAGCTCGTTGTTTCAATGCCATTTTTGTACTGAAGCCGTTTCCAATAAAACATGCACATTTAATTGGCTTTTACACCACGTAATAAGTTATTGTAACACAATTGTCCCGACATGGTCCAGTAGTTGGTGTAATCGGACTGTTAATCCGGGAGTTCACGGTTTTCGTTTTGTAACCTCTAAAATGTGCTCCGCACGTGGGTGCTCTGTAAGAGTGATAGTCAAATTTCGCTCTTCGGGCATATAATAGAAGCCCAAAAGTTGACGGTGGGCGCTGTTGACCAGCTGCTTTCCTTTAATTTGCCAGTTGAAAATTAGGAACAGCTATGCGTATATAGCCTTCGTATTGTCTCCTCCAGTGACTCAACGGTCATTCAGCAGGCTTACGACGCTAAAATTCGGGTTTCAATACCTAATGTGGGCAGACCACAGATAGCCCATTGTGTGTAGCTTTTTGTATAATAACAACCAAACAACCTTTGTGCAAAATTCAAAAACAAACAATCAAACAATTTCACATAATCTTTCAAACTTTTTCAACTGTCTGCCATAGTTACATAGCTAAGACTCGTGAAATGGGAAGCTACAAGTTCGATCATTGTAAAAATACGTTCTGGGTGTCTTTTTAATATGCCGTGTGAAAGAAAGGTATTGTTTTTATCATTACAACAAAAACAAAAACTTTATTTGATGGTGTAGAACAATGATTTTGATCTGAATTCCTTTGCACAGTGACAGTTAACATAGGGATCATTTAAAAAGATTCTTGGATTTCTTATATTTTTATATAAATTTCAGCCTTTGTTTTGGGACATAAACTGACCTTTTTATTGAGAGTAACGTACTTTCTAAAGTTCCCGATTTCAGGGCCTGTAGAATATCGCTTCATAAAATATCAGCCAATATTTTTTCTTTAAATATTAGAAATAACCGTCTTCAATAATATAAAGAACATATGAAAGCGCATAATCAATGGGGGAGCAACTGACATTTGTCTACAGTTATTCTGTGGCTTATAATGCAGGAAACTGCATTATTTCTCCCTATTTTATTCTAAAAATTTCCTCGCTAGGCATTTCCAATTCTCTTGCCTAGTATGGTTTGGTGGTTAGAGCGCATGACTCGCAAGCTAAGGGTCGCGGGTTCGAATCCCCGTCACCAAACATGCTCGCCTTTTCATCCATGGGGGCGTTATAATGTGACGGTCAATCCGGCTATCCGTTGCTAAACGAGTAGTCCAAGAGTTGGCGGTGGGTGATGTCGACTACCTACCTTCCCTCTAGTCTATCACTGCTAAATTAGAGACGGCTAACGCAGATGGCCCTCGTGTAGCTTTGTGCGAAATTCAAAACAAACCAATCTTTTTTATTCCCTTCAAAAGATTGTCAAGTACACATGTTCTAGATATGGATCCGCCCACTAACAGTTCAGTGCACACACAGATGAATTGGTTTCATATTTTATTTTCCTTATCTTTAGGTTGATTGACTAAAGTGCAAAGGGCAGATTATCTTGTTCCAGACTTACCTCATCATACGTCAGTTTACTCTTGTCAGCAGAGTACTTTTTTATTTGATCAACTTTTCCTAGTGAATCTAGTTGCGTCTTTGTTGCTCTCTACTTTTGATACAGGTAAGTTAGGTTTATTTTGCTTTAGCAAAAGACGTAAACACTTACTATGAGCCGCAGTTTAGTGATTAGCTTACTCAGACAGCGAATTCAAGGGTTCATGGTACGCGTTCGGCACTTTGAAGTCGTGGATGGACTATAAGATTGGGGGTAATTTCATTTTATCACGAAATTTTATTTTATCTCTAAAAATTTGAACCCAAGACCTACCACACGCGAGGCGAGTATTCCACCAACTGAGATCAAAGGTTAACCTACTAGTCTATTTTTAACAATTCAAACTACTACATTCTTCCCCTCTCATAAAAAACACGACCTGTCCTCGTTTCTAATCCTAAAATCAGGATCGTGGGATGCTACTAGTTGGGCACCAATTTGATAGTTTATTTTTACAATACATATTTCGTTGCTTTGGGTTTGAACCCGAGACCTGCTAGGAGAGTGGTATACCAATTGAGCTAAGGCCTTGTTAGTGAGATACTTTTTAATAACATAAACTACTATTCGAACGACAATTAAAATTCGGGCTGACAAACGTTGCCCAAGAAATGGCAGTTGATGCTGCCATTTAACTGCCTTCCCTCTATTCTAGAGTTTAAAATGTGTGTACTTTTCGCTGAAAATTGTGAAACAAACAAACTCTGTATTACATAATATTAATAATGTGTCTGTATGCAAGTGCCTGTTGTATTAGGACTGTGTCCGTAAAGTAATTTCGTTACTTTATTTTTTTTATTTTGAAGATACAAGTTTTGTGTTCCTCCTGCTATGTGAATGAACATACATGTATATAAAATATCACAATGAAAACGTTTTGTTCTCGTTGTATACTCATATACGTGACACAGCGTTTCCAGAAAAACCAGGCTAGCATTTGCCAGTGGATTTTCGTACAAGAATGTTGTTTATCAGAAAATATTTCCTGAATTTTCCTAAGATTTAACAGCTATAAAAAGCTCAAGCAAAATGAAATTGCACCATGAATTTTCTATGTACATATTGTTCTTTATATCCACCTCTTCTGAAGAGTTGACCAAACTTCAAACTTTGCTGAGAACACTTAGCCGAGTTGCCTTAGCTGTGATCTTGAAAGCTTATAAAGTTAAAATTCAAAGCTAGGTCTCTGCGATAAGCACAACCCAAAATCTCCCATTGAGAAGTTTTCGAGCAAACAACCTATAAAGTTATCGGTGGCTTAGCTTTATGTTTTCGCATAGTGTTGTTGTTTTTAAAAATTAAGAAATAACTATTATGAAATTAAATATAGTGTATACGATTTTGTTGTTTTAACAAATTAAGACTTTCTAAGGTCAGTATAGTATTTGTATTTTTGTTTTGTGGGTTTGTAAAAAATATCAGTTACAATCTAATTTTTTTTGTGAAACACTTACCATCATATCTAAGAAAGGACAAGGTATTCTCATTTCCTTCAAAAGTCAACTTAATTTCTCTTATTTATCGAATTTAAAATCCCAACTTACCCACAGTATCCTTCTATATCATCAAATAATTGACTGGAAATATTTTAATTTTTTTTACGTAATCTATATAATTTCTTCAAAATAAATAGTTAGCATATTAAATGATAGCATTTCAAAAACTCCCATAGTGATATTGGAATAAGTTGGAGACTTTTGTACTTACTGTTCTACCAGAAATTTGATGGAAAATTTGTTTCTCACAAATAAAAAACAATTTTCTAAGACTAGATCTAAATTTTTTAAGATAAAACTTTTGTTAAACCTAGGATGAACTAATTCTTCGTATCTTTGTAAAAAAACATTCCACAGTTAATTCTATAAACATGCTTAATATCTGGATACAGAGCTACTACATCTAAGGAAATAGGATTCATTCTCTTCCAATTTTTGGGTCAGTTTTTCAACAAATTCACAGTCATCTTTAATAATAATCGGAATATGAATGGAAAAAGGTTTTGACAATATGTACAAAAGATCACTGTATTATGTTTCATAATTTTTTGATTTCCTCCTAAATTAGTCTTCCCGGAGTATTGTGAAGTTTTCAATATGAATATATTTGTCACATGTATGTTCAATGACAAACATTTAATTCTTGAACGTTTCGGAATATACATTTTCCATCTTCAGCAAGCTATATTGAACAGGGTAAATTATTAAGTACAGACATTTTATAAAGTTTAAACATTCTATAAAAGTAATTAAAATACAGAATAAAAGTAGGAAATAAATTAACAAATAAACAATAAACAATAGAATAATGCAACAATATTATCCAAGTATTCAGAACAGATTTAATTGTAGTGAAGTTGTGTTATTATTTAAAGTTGGGAGTTAATTTATAAAAGATAAACTTTGTTTAATTAAAAGTTCAATATTGGATGATCCAGATGAGATGACTTTGAAATCCGTAATCAAGACGGGGTAGTTGGTGTTTACACAATGTGTGCGGATTGTGAAGCCTGGTGGATTTGAAAGTTTTTTACCAGTTCTGGTGACATTAAGTTAAAATAATTTTTACACCACTTAAACAATTCACATGATAGTATTAAGTTTAGGAATCGAAACAACAATCCCTATTTTTAGTAATTATTTATTGTGTAAGATTTTAACGTTGTATTGCTTTTAATTATAAATAAATGTTAAAGTTATTTGCCTACCGTATTTTACTAAGATTTCAAATCAAATAGAGGTTTTTTTACTCGATATTCAGACTTCCAAATCACTTACAGATCTCTTATTAACATTTATGACCGTATATCCTTCATTAGAACACCAGGATTGTCTGAATTGGTGTTTAGGTCGTAGTAAACGACCTGGGAGGGTCAGGTTCAATCTAGACATCTTCCTCCCTCCTTGATTTATTGGAAGATAAGATTAAAAATTTTTCTTTTGAATTTCGTACCAAGCTATTCGAGTACGAACTTTAGCAGAAACTGAATTTATAAAATAAAGTGTGCAATCAACAGTGTCTGTATCGGTCAGACAAACCGTAAACTAAAACGTCGTTTGAATGAACACAAACTTGCTGTAAAAAATGAAAACTATACTTTATCACGTGTAGCAGAACATATTAGTAACTATAACCACCGTATCCTATTGGATGATACCGAATCCAATTGTTCCATGAGTAATTATACTGAACTGAATGTAAAAAAATTGCTGGAAATAATTAAACACAGAGGGTTTTCTTTAAATATACATGAAGGTCTAGGAATTTCAGTCCTCCATATGTACCTGAATTTATATTGTATAAACCTGCAGATGTGAATACGTGTATTTAGTAACTATATTTTGTATATTGTTTTATAGTTATTTTGAATATTTTACCTTACCCATTGTACACATCTGTTTATTGGTGTTGTTTCTTTAAGTAGAACGTTTATTTAAAACTACCACGTGTCACGTGTTATTGGAACGAGTTTTTAAAAATATATACAGTTGTCTCGTCTACTTTCATTCTGTCTGATGATGGCCCGAAAAAGTGTGGGTGAAACAAGATGCAAGTTTTTATATTAAATGGTGCATAACTTTTATTAATTAAATATTACCACACACACGACATAGGATATAGATGTCTTTGGTTTCCTATAAACTTATAACATTAATTCCCTCAGAATTATCATCTTAAAATGCACTACCTTAAATGTGAATCCCTGTAGCGTAGATTACTTGTTCTATTCTGTATGATGTCCACAAGATTACTTGTTCCATTCTGAATGATGTCCACAAGATTACTTGTTCTGTTCTGTATGATGTCCACAAGATTACATGTTCCATTCTGTATGATGTCCACAAGATTACTTGTTCTGCTCTTTATGATGTCCACAAGATTACATGTTCTATTCTGTATGATGTCCACAAGATTACTTGTTCCATTCTGTATGATGTCCCCACATAATTACTCTTCTCTTCAATAACACAAAGTGAGGTATCTAGGATTATCCGAGGAGGTCCATATCAGACGGTCAAGCGCTAACGGTGCGTGACCACGTAGTAGAGGTTTTAGGAGCCGCATTGAAAGAAATGTTTAAAGACCGTACAATTAAAATCCATAATATCCAGGTTTTCAGAAAAAAGATTAACTTTAAAACTGCACTTTAATGGAATTTCTATCACGAAAAGCTAAAACTTGTGACTACTATTTTTGATATAAAAAACACGGATAAGTTCTGAGCAACCAGCCCCCCAAAGCCCCCAGATACGTTCCTAACTTAAATTTTTATTGTCCCACGATAGGCCAACGGTAAGGTTACAGACTTGCAATGCTAGAATATGGAGTTCGATTCCCCGTGGTGGACAGAGTGGAGATAGCTCATTGCGTAGGATTGCGGTAAAACAACAACAGACGTCTTTATACAAGGCATAATTTAGGGTGCATACCCTGTCATGTTTCTACAACTGTTTTTTAGTTTTCATATGTGGCATGGAATTCTAATTATCCAACAGTTTGGGAGAAATGTGCAACTAATTATTTTGGTTCTAGAATAAATATCAAAACAGTGTCCTAACACTAACAGAAAAATCAAGATGTTTAAAAAAAATCATGTTAAATTTAAACGTTAGCACAACATATATCCTTATGGAAATGCTCCATATACAAACAAGTTGGAGAGAATAAAGAAGTATATACCAACTTGTCTGTGCGTGAGAAAGGTCAATATCTTACTTTGTCTGGGTATAATACTGTTGTAACTTTGTGCTTTGGTTGGTGGGTTCTTTTAAATCATCTGGTGAAATATAATTCAAAGTCCTGTCCACATAAACTATAAGTAATTAGTTTATTTTCTCCTTTAACGTTTCTATAAGATTGAACATTTGTACATTGTCGTAAATTGCTGTAGGCCTACGTTACAAATGACTTGAACTAGCGTGAAACTAATCAACATATTTATACAAAGTAACTCACTATGATTCAACTCTCTATTTTGAAAACTATATACTTCACAACTATCTCATAGTTGTAATTTAGCTTCGAATGTACTCAAGGATCTGACATCAACTTAACATTTCTAGGCTTAATATCATTAAACCTCTCGATCTTAACGTCATTATTAAAATCTGCAGCTCCCTCTGGCTAATAAACAAATCACAACAATAAAAATATAGCTCACAATAATACTACTAAAACTCTAAGATTGTTTGTGTGCTTGTCTGTAATTAAATACATTAAACACGGCGCACAATAACGCCATATTTGTAATAAAATGAGAATAGAAACAGAATAAAACAAGTTTCGTTAAAATCGGGCCACGAGTTACCGAGTTAGCCCCGTTTTTCTAGATGTATTTAGGTACACTAGATGGCGCCGCATATAGGTTTATCTATCTATCTACTCGTTTTCCACCTGATGAATCACTTTAAAATATCTTCTATATAATAATATATGCACAACGGAAATTAAATGATGAGATGAAAATGTGTTATAACAGCGCGTAGAAAGAACAACAATAAAATAAACCTTGACTATTTGCAAATAGTAACTATGGAGAGGAGGTAATGAAATAAAAATCAAGTCGAAAACAACAAACTTTTATAAACGAAAACCTCTCGCCGAGCATTGGCTATTACATGATTTCCCTGTCAATGTTCCCATCTTCATTAAAAGGCGTAATATGACGAAAACAAAATCTTGAAGAATCTATCTATATACTACTAAAACTCTGAGATTGTTTGTTTGCTTATTTTCTCAATCAAAAAATCATTCACACTACCGTTCGCGCTCTTTACGAAACATCTTACTTCACTTTTTTTGAAAAATGAAATGGTCTTTCCTTTTACTCCCGATCAACAATCAAATATATTTTCTTGAATTACAAATAACACGAATGGACAGAAATATTTAATTAAATTATCTCAAAATAAACCTTCATTTCGGTGCAATATTGAAATTAGCTTGAATTCTTCAACGGGTCACGGTGGTCTAGTACTTTACTAATTCTCTGAATGTAGATATTCTGTGACTTAACTCTTATGTTGATGTTGTTGTTGTGTTTATAGACCCAAGAAGTCGTTTGTTGAAGAATAGAAACCAACAATGTGTAAGTGCATCTGGAGCATCTTTTGGTTCTTTGTCCTCATCTTCATCGGGTACCCTGTTGCCTTCTTCTTCGCAGAGTGGTACGTTTTACTGTGTCCTCTGGGAGCCTGCTGTGATGGATGTTCAGGTGTAATAGACTTTTTGTTAAAACTTACTCAGTTACCCCTCATATGCACCAAGAACATGTGTGAGGGGAAGAGTATATTTTAAAAATCTGAAATCAAAAATGCATCTTGAGCTGAGACAAGGAGAGATAATAGCAATGTCTCACCCATCATCTATCATTTAACGTCTAAATATGTATGTATTAACTGGCATTTGTTTCATATCGCCAAGATCAGTGTAATGTCACGAAAAAAATCATGTTAATCTATTGTAATCTACCATTACACGCGTTATAAATAAATCATGTTAATCTCTATTGTAACCTACTATTTCACGCGTTATAAAAAATCATGTTAATATCTATTGTAACCTACTATTACACGCGTTATAAATAAATCATGTTAATATCTATTGTAACTCTTTATTGTAAACGTTATAAAAAATATGTTGGGAAAAATCTTTTCTTTGTATTTTTTACTTAAATAGGGCTATATTGCAGATAATCTATTTTTGTAAAATATATTTCGGTAAAATATAAATGAGTATGTTATCTAAAAGTGTCATTATTCAATTGAAGTGCTAACAAAAATAATACCATGATTTATTTAGACTGTTGCCCGGAAGTAAGAGCATTTAACTACAGAAGTGAAACATTTGTATGTGTGTTACATAACAAAGATAGAATCGTTACCTCTACGTTACAGTGTGTAATACAGGGTTAAATGTGTGTAGCATTAACTTCTGGAAAGTAAACGATCACATTTGTTCTTTGTTCATTGTTGTTTAATTCTAACACAAATTAAGCTAACGATTAAGTCTGTAGAAATTCTTCGAAAGATTGTCTTTTTATATTCTATTATTTTGAATACTTTTCCTTGTGAGAACTTGTGAAAATAAACATTAAACTTGACAAATTGACGATTAAAATAGATTATATAAAAGTTTATGTTTGAAACTGTTACTGAAGATTCTGATTCAACCTATGATGTACATTATTGAATTATTAAATAAAAATGAGAACGTTTAACAAATTATTTTTGAATGGACTCAAATCAGTAAACGAGTAAATTCGTTAAGAAATAATTAATATCCTTTTAAAATCAATAATAATAATCCTGCTATAATTTTTCTTTCAAATATTTATTTTCCTGCTACAGTTGAAAATTATGAATTCGGTTTGTTTTTAAGCACAAAGCTACACAGTGTTAGTTGCGCTGTATCCACCACGGGTATCAAAACCCAAAATTTAGCATTACAAGCCCTGAGGGGGACATATATTCTGTTCCTATATGTTTATCTTTACTGTAAAATTTGCACAGTAAAAGATTAAGCTTGACAAAAAAAAAAGTTTTTGAAAACGTTATATATTGTATTATTTGACTGAATATGGACTGAGTGGCTCATAGAATGGCTCTGAGTTGTATATATATTTTTTTTAAGTACAAACTTTTATCTCTAATTACAGTTTTGGACTCATGTATTTAACCATGCCCAAGGTCTCATAGATTAATTTATTACAATCTTGCCTACAAGAATTTCAATTTGAGGGTAAGCTGGTAAAAATCCTGATCAGTAATGAAATCGAATCGGGTATACGCGTGCAACACACTTCGTATTGCTGGCGCACAAAAAATCTAATACTATAAAATACAGTGTATATCTGTCTGTCTGTCTCGACCCGGCATGACCAGGTGGTTAGGGCGCTTGACTCGCAATCTGAGGGTCGCGGGTTCGAATCCCCTTCCCACCAAACATGCCGTGGGGGCGTTATAAAGTAACGGTCAATCCCACTATTCGTTAGTAAAAGAGTAGTCCAAGAGTTGGCAGTGGGTGGTGATGACTAGCTGCCTTCCCTCTAGTCTAAATTAGAGACGGCTAGCGCTGATAGTCCTCGTGTAGCTTTACGCGAAATTCAAAACAAACTGAAGGAGAAACTGTCTGTCTCTCTGTCACACACTGATGTCATAGCAACTTATAACGTAATTAAGTAGTTTGGCTTCCTGTCAATTAGAAGCGAGTAATCTACGGTTGATCGAAAATTAAATATATATTTGGACTAAAATGTACAAAAAATTGCACCTTTTTCGCAATTTGAAAACGTATCTCTGTTAAATCGTCGAGTTACGTCAAAATGGACGTATATATGCGTTAGTAGACATTTTATACAACATACTAAAAGCTAATCAAAGTTTTTTTAAAAAGGTCTAACGGTAGGTCGTATAATAATATTAAAAGATTATGTATAGATAGTATTAAGTGCCGTAATGTTTAGCCCTAACTGAACTAAAGTAAAAAACGTTCACAAGTTACAGTGTTAATTTATCTCTGTATCGAATACAGGCCGTACTTAATAAAGGCTTAACTAAATGTTAGGACTAAGACAAGTGGACTTATAGATTTCAGTGTCTGCGATTAGAATTATTTTATTATTAATATTATTATTATTCTACAAATCCTGTATTAAAAGAAATACTCTTGCAATAAAGATACTAAACTGACCGCAGATGTTTTGTGGGTCTCTGCTAGTATAACTAATAAAAAGGGAAACAAAGGTATCATAGATTAATTTACTCTACTCCTGCCTATCGCGGCTATTGAGGATTCCCTGTTCGTTAACATGTTTAGTATCGCTGTAGACCATATAATGAAGATTAACATATGAAATATCTGGAAAAAACAAGAACAAATTCCCTAGTTTTAAGATAAAGAGAGTACTTGGGAATTTTTAATTATTTCAGTCAAAATTAACTAGAGCCATCTTGAAATGTTGATTACAGAATATCTGCCTCCCCTAGTGTCTACAGGCTTACGACATTAAAACTTGGGTTTAGATACTCTTGGTGGAAATAACATAGATAGTCCATTGTGTGGCTTTGTGCTTAATAACAACCAAACCAAACAAAATAACGTTTTATATAAAGTATCAATACTTGACATGTACAATATTAGATAATGTATGAGTTCAATTAATTATATTACAGTCTTTCTGTAGAATAACACCGCGTTTCCCAAAGATATGATTCTGTGCTATTTTCTGGCTCGCGGATGTATCTCAAAACAAGTCCGCCAACAGGAAGCTCTAAGTAATCAGGTACTGAAGTCTGTTTCAGTCCGACCCACAACCAAGTGCGCCACACAAGGAAAGAGACGCGAAACCAATACACAAGTCTCAGATATTTGATGAAAAACAGAACCATACACTACAATATAAGGCAGAGAAAAACATTACTAAGGACACGTGGGTGTGTTTGGAAACGTTAAAAACCTTTATTGAAACTATCGCCACTCCCCCTTCTTTCGAGTTAAACACAAATTAATAAGTAAACTAAAAACAACCCCGATAAGTTAGAATGAAAGTCACTAGAAAAACAAAATATATAAAATCCAAAACTAAGCTACAACTGCAGTATGTGTAAAACAAACTTTAAAAATATTTTCATACTAAATGTCTGCGACAAATAATATACAAAAAAATTGAAGCAGCTTATCGAGTATACCTGGTATACCTCGTGAACTCCAAAGTGTGGAGTATGACGTAAGATCCTCGCGACGAGTTAGTATCAGTGCCTTTATGTGTTCAACCATTAGTGATAACAACTCGCTACTCGCGTGAAGGTCAGGTGCACATTAATCGTTATTCGTCTATCCAATCACATTGAACGTGTAAGATTTCCTTTGTTTAGATTGTGAAATAAATACTACTACTTTTCAATTGTTCTTGTAATCGTTTAGATTTCTAAACTGTAGAGACATCTAAGATTCAATCACTATAGCAATTGTACCATATGATTTGTATTTGGGCAATCATATGATGGAACATATCAATATAAGTACAGCAGTTATTATTACACTGGGCAACCAGAGTTCTGAAAGTCTATTGTCATGGTTTTTAGATCAGGATTCGTTCTGAAGATGGGAAAGATGACGGATACTCGTCCTCCCAAGATAATGACGTTAATTTATTATTAAAGATCATTTTCAGAACCGTCAAATCTTGAGAGAGAGAATGCCATGAGTGCACATGTATCTTTTTGTAACATAAAGTAAAAGAGATAAAACACAAGCGTTCCAATCAAGAAGATCCAAGTTCTACTGTAGGTTTTATAATGATAAACATCGTACGTTCAAAATGATACAGAATATCAATAAATGTGCACTAAATTGATACTTATCTATATAAATATAATAGTACTGTTTGTTGTATGTACATATAACTACTTCGCAGGATGTCGATGGATCTTCACCCAAGTTGGTTTGGAGGATCATTTGGTCAATGCAGGGATACATACAAATTTTCAGTTTTGCATTTTACGTTTTGCAGTTTTTATGGGCGTTTTTGCGTTTTTTACCAATACTTCACCCCCTGTTGATGGATCTTCACAAAATTTGGCAAGAAATTTTGTTGGGTCCATGTGGAGATACATGCAAACTTGTGGTTCACATTTTGTGTTTTGCAGTTCTTATGGGCGTTTTTTACAATCACAAGTAAGGGAAGCAACTTTTCATGTCCTAAGATAACCTCTCATTAATCATGAACTTACACAACTTCCGTCCAGGGGACGAGTACTCCGGCTAGTAATTAATAAATTAAGTTCAGATTATATGATCTTACTTACATACTGAACCAACATTTTCTGTTGTACAAGTCTTTAGGGATTATTGTTATGCAGACAAACATTAGCGTAGAATGGACAATAGATTCACATGGAGTGACTATTTTTGGAATGAACTACGGATTCCACACTGTGATATATGC
Organism: Limulus polyphemus; assembly: GCF_000517525.1. Classification (NCBI taxonomy): domain Eukaryota; kingdom Metazoa; phylum Arthropoda; class Merostomata; order Xiphosura; family Limulidae; genus Limulus; species Limulus polyphemus. The sequence continues at coordinate 23,690 of NW_013671895.1, read as the reverse complement.
AAGTCATCTGAAGACAGTTGAGTAAGGAAATTACACGTCCACATAACTCGCAACATATACAATAAACCATGTAAATTGTAATGTCCGAAACTATGACAAAACATAAAATAGTAAGTGTTACGATTTTTTTCACTAAGTTTATATAACAGCTTCCATACGTAAATGAATTTCACCTACGGTAAGTCCTTCGCGTAGAAAAACGTATTCCAAAGCATAATATCACTGTTAACACTTTTACTTGGCGCAATATGTTCATATAGAGTTTAATAACGTAGGAGTAAAGGCAGACGGAATAATGAAAATAAATGGTTATATATATCATTATCAGTTGAAGGCGGACGTAATGCATATTTTCCGTATATACGCGAGTCTGGAGGGATCACCTGTTTTAACCACTCGCATCGCTGTACAGTACTGTGTTGTCTGTCAGTCAATCAGTAGACACTAAAATGACGTCACTTAAGGAACGCTTAACGTTGCAATTTGTACTATTCTGACGTCAGTAAAACATACGCGTGCATTGAATCACGAGAAGAATTATACACTCTTTAAGCTGCAACACAGTATGACATATTAACTTGAAAAGCAAAAGATGGAAATATTTGTTACTATATTATCACAAACATACAGCAACTTGTCCGGAGATCGTGGAATATCTTATGAACTTTAAATCGTAAGACGACTTTCGGTTGACCTTTAGAAAAACCATAATATTAGTGTCACTACATTCAGTTGGAGCAAAACTTTTGGGTAAAAACAAACGTAAGAATGAAATCATAGATTCGTTGGTAATATTAGAAATTAATGCAGACGTATTGTCCGATTTATTTTATATGACTCATGTAAAAATACCCACAGTTTTAGCATTTTACACATAAAGAACGCTAAACGCGAATGGATATTAATATGATACATAAGATGAATATAAGGGGTTTGAATGCTCTAGGTAACACAAGAAATTAATAGTTTTCAGGTCCGTATTTTTAAGATAAACAAGAATATGTATACATAAACCATAAACTCACGCTGTACTGCATTACATTTAGTTAATGTGATACATACGATATTTATGGAGTGTTTGGACATTTTATTTTATGTCTATTAAAAAAAATTATTCCCGCTTAGGATTACATCATAAGTGAAACTAATATATATATATACATTAAATATGAAGTCCGCTATGTGAGGAGTCAAACACGATGAAACAAACTATTAATTTTTATTTATTCAAATACTGTTATTACAAATGTTCGTTGTCGTTTGGACAACTTTAGTTAATGCTTTATGTGATATACGTATATGTCGAGTTTAACTTTCACAGTTGACATATAAAAAAAGAGTCTCTACATAGAATATAATATCCCCTAGTATATGCCCAAACCACAGAAAACATTGTGATGTATGAAACACTTATTTTGCGTATTCAAATGCTTTGTTTATAATTGTTATTCAAGTGAAACTATAAATTAAAATCTTTACCCCAACGAGAATACAGAAATTGATATCACGTTGAAAACTATAGCGAATGAAACGGTAGCTTTTCATAACGTCATGCATACGATATGTATATCTAGAGTTGCTTTGTGCTCTGTCTACCACGGGTATTGAAACCCGATTTTTAGCGTTATAAGCCTTCATACTTACTGCTGAGCCACTGGGGGGCTATGAATAGAGTGTAAGTTAAAATAGTAAATGGTGATGAGCTCATTGTCTTTCCCCTAGTAACACACTTTCAAACAGCCGCCACCTAGTGGCACAACCTTTTAACTATCCGCCCCTAGTGGCCACTTTGAAACTATACTCCCCATTGTGGCACATCTTGGAACTATCAGCTTTCTGGCACTTTTCTGTGGAACTGTGATGTCATGTGACCTCATCCGCCGCTGGGCTGCACCATTTAATCTCCTCTCATTATATTGTGTTCAAAATAAATTATAACATTAAATAAAGAAAAAAATTAGATATTATTTGAACATTTTGGCAAGCAGCCTTCCTTACGTTGGAATGGTTCAAGAAAAGCAAGAAGCGAGTAATTATAATAAATGAAAAATAATGCTGTGGGTTATCACAATTTAAATTATAAGCATAATTTGGATAGGAATAATCTTAACAGTGTTATGAAAGAAAGGGATCTTGATGTAATAGTTGATCAGTTTCTAAAGCCATCCAAGCAGTGTGCTGTTGCTAGTGGTAGGGCAAGTAGGATTTTAGGTTGTATCTATAGAAATATTGAATACAAGTCTGAAGAGGTTATACTTTCATTGTACAGGTCACTGGTTAGGCCATATTTGGAGTATTGTGTTCAACCTTTGGCTCCTTACCTTAGGAAAGACATTGAATTGTTGGAAAGGGTTCAGAGGAGGGTTACTAGAATGGTTCCTGGGATGAAGGGGTTAATGCTATTGATACTGTGTTTCAAGTTTATCCTTGGTGAACACTAATGATACTAGTTTTAGTTATGCATTGTTGATGACTGGTGTAATTCTAAAATTCACTATGCTGAAGGTCTGCCAAAAATTGTAAGACATATAAAATCACCATCACGGTAAAGATTTTATATTCAAAACCTAATTTGTATTTCATGAGTCTATTTTAACTAAAGAAAACATACAGAAAGATAATTGTTTGAGAGTACTTACATTACTATTAAATTGAACACGCGCATGTTACCCATAGAAAATATACAAGTCAACTTCATTTATATTAATTAAGCAACAATGAAAAAACAAACAATCAAAAAACCAACAATAAATGGGTACCATACGAAAATCCCTAACATTCAAATAAGTTTCAAAAACACATATCTTATTAGTGCACTGTATTCTTATTTACAATACAGTTTTAACAACTCTGACTTTTATAATGCTTTGCACACATCCTGTCCTGCCAACATCGTAATAATAAACCTTTTAAAAATGTACACCTTTTCAGTACAAAGTGCAATTTTAAAATGTATTATATTAAGTGTTTTAATGCCATATTCGTGTTATTAATAATCGAGTGACTTATTATAATAAAGCACTATTTTAATGTTCTGACGCTTGTTCTTTAGCTGGAGTAATCGCACGGTGCCTGATGCCAACCTCTGAGAGAAAGTGGTAGAGCTGCTGGGCGGTTTGATAGAGCTCCACCAATGGACACTGGGGACCACAAACAGCTAGTGCTCTCTACAATTAAAAGATTTTGGTTTTAAAATACAGTTAATTTCGGGCTTAAACTGAACATCTTAAATCTCATATAAATATTTTTAGTTTTTGAAGTGTCGTGACTCAACTTAAACTTCTATGTGCTATGTGCTACACCCCTGTTCGTGAAAACTATTGACACTTATTACGTTTAAGCTTTGGTGAATACTATTAATATTGTGTTGTAGCTAAACCTTGGTGAATGTTATTGAAACGTGTTGTAGCTACGTTTTAACTGAACGGTGAATGTTAATTTCGTAAGTTTTCAATTAGGTTGTTGTTTAAAGTTAAGTTCAAAGCTACACAATGGGCTATCTGTGCTCTGCCCTCCACGGGTATCGAAACCAGGTTTCTAGCGCTATAAGTTCACAGACATACCGCTATGCAACTGGTGGCCAGACAGTCAGTAAGCATCATCCTATCATTCACTATCCGAGTTAAGGAATGGACTGTCACACTTAAAATGCACTTTCAGCTTAAAGTGCGAGGAATATCACTGTCGTTAGTGTTAACACCTTTTGTTCAATATGCCAGTGTTTTTTGGTACATGTATTGAAAAAACTTAACATTAAGCCAGTTACTTTTGCCGATATAACGTTGTTATTGTTTTCACCTTTTTTTATGTTTTCCTCGTGGTCAGAAAAGCAACAACAACAAAGTCCCGAAAATGTTATATTAGGGTTAGCGGTGCTGGCTTAAAAGTCGAGGTAAAGAAGAATGTATAACAATATGAAAACTACACTATAGCTATACTAGAGCGAGGGCGGCTAGTTGGCACTACCTATCGCCGACTCTTGGGATGCTCTTGTCAGATTAAGAAGTGAGATTTTATCGTTACTTTTATAATGCACCCTCGGCCCAAAAGTTCAGAGCACGAGTTTGTGTTGGCGGTAAGAAGACGCGAATCAGGGACTCTCAACGCAAAGTCCGACACGCTAACCACCGGGTCTCTCTCTCGGTTCATTTGTAAATAAATAGCGTTATGTCAAAGTAAGTAATAAATCGTTTGTTTCTTATATGCTGAAGAATCAAATTATTTTTACTTTCTATTAATACCTTTAATACTTATTACAGCATGAGTTAAAGGCAGATCTCAAACTTCGGTACTTATTAATACTTTCTATTTCATATTGTTTGTTTTCTCTCACCTGGCGGCTCATTGTAATACTATTTCTTGTTAAGCGCAATGCTACACAATTAGTTATCTGTGCTTTGTCAATCGCGGCTATCGAAACCCGAGTTTTAGCGTTATAAGTTTTGTGGAACATCATATTGTTTGAACTGTTAAAGAATATAACGTGATTTAATATTTCAGAAAACTCTTATTTGCCAAGGTCAGTCTTAAAAAAAGTCATTCTGTCGTGATTTAAACAGAATGTGGTCGTCCCCCAGTGAGTCAGCAGCACGTTTATGGATTTACAACGCTAAAATCCAGGGCTCTATTCCCCCGTGGTGAACATAGCAGATAACCCAATGTGGCTTTGCTCTAAAACAAACAGAATGTGGTCACAGGTTTCGGATGCAGTATCGAATACTATTAATAAAGATACTAGTGGTGCCATCTGTGGCATAACGTGAGTACTATTAACAAAATGACGTTTTTTTTACTTTTTGTTTGGAACAAGATACAAAATCTTAATATTGCTATTTTAGTTTTTCCGAATTTTAGTAATTTATTTTTACCATAAGCATCTATAAAGATGGCACTCAGTATCTAATAACTAAAAACTAGTTAATTTTTAAACCTTTACTAATTATAGTCTCTCACTCGCTTAGTCTGTTAAATAATTATATATTAAACAATTTAAGTAATACAGGCACTACATACATATATATCAACAGTTAGAATGTATGGCAATCTTCTATCCACTTCTAGCTATTTGTAATGTTTAATTCGTAAAATAATGTATTAATTAAAGTTCTTTAAAATGGAACATAATTTATATAACAGATGGCGCTCCAACGCATGATTTTACTGCTTCAGAAATTACAGAAATCAGATGTTTTTATTTATTTCACCACGTGCACAATGTGTAAGTACAATTTTCACTATATTTTCACATTAATTTTAGCGTGTATATTGTAACAGTTTTCAGTTCTTTACTTTTTGTTTTTAGGTAACTCTAATGTACGTTTTATAAATTATAAAGAGTTTACAAAACCGGTAATGGAAGTTAATATAAGCTATTAGGGAAATAAATTTTATGTATAGTTACTTGAAATTAATATCACTTGTTTCGAATGTGTGTTTGTGTGTGTATACGCACTTGACTGTTATCTATGAAATGTGTTTGTGTGTGTATACGCACTTGATTGTTATCTATGAAATGTGTTTGTATGTGTGTACACGTACTCGATGGTTTACTATTAAAGACTACTAACTTGATGTGCAACTTTATTTCCATTAAAAAACATTATTTTGGAAAGTAGTTCTTCTAACACCCTAAGATACGATCGATATTTAAACAAGCAGTTCTTGCACATTTCATATTAATTATTTTTACGTCTTTTATGAAAGTCAGAGCCCTACTAATCGTGTTCATTCAAAACGAGATCTAAGATTTTCTGTAGTGTGCGTGTAGTTATCAAACACTGTGTAAAGTATTGCTACGTCTCCGTTTGTTAATTGATTTTCCGTAAATTCGTTCCGACGAAACTTTAGCGACACAAGTCCTCTCTTAAATAAAACTGGTTTATTCTTTCCGAATACAACTTTACTATACACTCAACTTCAACAGTCGCGCTATAGCAAACTATAATTCACATCTCACGAGTTCGACTTCAACAATACGTCTCTCTCTGAATGCAGTTCAATTACTCATTACCTACACACATTGTCCCGTCACGTTGTGACCATCCTATATATACCAGATTACCCCTAATCTAGTAAATGCTAGGGCATTCACGAAGGAACAGGATATTTCTAGAAAGCAGGTGGCGTGACACTAGTCACGTGACCTCGCTGACGCAACAGTATTCTGCAGTGTGTGTAGTTATCAAACACTTTGTAAAGTTTTCCACAGTGTGTGTGTAGTTATCAAACACTGTATAAAGTATTCTGCAGTGTGTGTAGTTATCAAACACTGTATAAAGTATTCTGCAGTGTGTGTAGTTATCAAACACTTTGTAAAGTATTCCACAGTGTGTGTGTAGTTATCAAACACTGTATAAAGTATTCTGCAGTGTGTGTAGTTATCAAACACTGTGTAAAGCATTCTGCAGTGTGTGTAGTTATCAAACACTTTGTAAAGTATTCCACAGTGTGTATGTAGTTATCAAACACTGTGATAAAGTATTCTGCAGTGTGTGTAGTTATCAAACACTTTGTAAAGTATTCCACAGTGTGTATGTAGTTATCAAACACTGTATAAAGTATTCTGCAGTGTGTGTAGTTATCAAACACTTTGTAAAGTATTCCACAGTGTGTGTAGTTATCAAACACTTTGTAAAGTATTCCACAGTGTGTGTGTAGTTATCAAACACTTTGTAAAGTATTCCACAGTGTGTGTGTAGTTATCAAACACTGTGTAAAGTATTCTGCAGTGTGTGTGTAGTTATCAAACCCTGTGTAACCATTGTTCTTGCGCGAAGGCAAATATGAAATCGAAACATGAAATCAGGCAGGATTTCATTAAAGATAAAACGGAGAAATTATCCACGGTTTATTATTTCTCCAATTCTTACCCAGAGTTTAAATTATGAATAATTGTGATTATAATACTTGTGTCATACAACTTCACAACTCGATACAAACTTAAGTTGAGATGAACTAATGTGTCTACCCAATGTTCATCTCCCAATACAACTTGTATCGTGCTCTGTGATTGGTTCTAAAAATCGTGCCGATTGGTATTTTAATCGACTCCATCGACAACCAAAAATGGTGCACTGTAGCAAACAGAATATGTCATTTCTAGACTTCACCAGTGGCTCAGTGGTAAGTATAATTACGCAATATATAGTGGAATTCATGTTACTATAGTTACTGTTTCTATTTTTGTCCCCTCTACCGAAGATAAGAAGATGAGTAATCGCGAGAATTTTTTTTCAGATTTGTCCTAAAAAGTTAAATGTTGCATACGTACAAATTTGGTCTCATATTTGAAATGTATTTCACTTGGTAAGTTTAGTTATTATTTTTAATTGTTCTTTATTTCTGTAGTATAATTTTACCTGCTTATAATATATATTCCCATTGGACATGACTTTTTAATTCTTTTTTAATGAAGAACAACATGAGAAGGATTCGAGTTTTGGTATCTTCAAGTTGGAAGAAGTTTAATTTCTCTCTCTCTTTTTTTTCCTTTTTTTTGTTTTTTTGTAGTTGCGGTTGGGCACTAGATGGCAGCATACGTGAAAATTAAATTCAAATTCCTGACCACCTTCCGTACTCGACGACGACCTGGCTCACGTACGTGTACAGGTCAAAAGAAGAGATGAGAGTGGCACTTTTTTACTAACATGTTTTTATTGTTCAGTATTTTGCATGTACTTTTTATTACATACCAGTGACTTAAACAGGTCACTTTCTTACTTACTTTAGAAATTCAGACAAATATAAGATTGTAATACAAACCATCCGCTATATATATAAAACATAGAAACTTGTAATCCACTTAGTTATTCAATAAAATTCGTGTGTAATTAAATATTCAACAAATGTTTATTAAGATATGTGAACATTTTAATTGTACCTATAAATAACGATGCATTTGTTGAACGGATTTCAGTATTTCAAAACTATATAGAATGATTAAATTGAAAGGAGGTTTTTCTTCTACAATGTAATGATTAAAAAACCCACAATTTTGTATTTACCATGAAAACCTAACATTGGTTGTTTACCTGCTATCTCATTTTTCTTGGTACCCTGGAAACTTAAAACAAGTTGTTTACTTACTAACTTAGTTTATCGTTACCATGGAGACCTAACACGGGTTGTTTACCTGCTATCTCAGTTTTCTTGGTACCCTGGAAATTTAAAACAAGTTGTTTACTTACTAACTTAGTTTATCGTTACCATGGAGACCTAACATTAGTTGTTTACGTGCTATCTCAATTTTCTTGGTACCCTGGAAACTTAAAACAAGTTGTTTACTGACTAACTTAGTTTTATCGTTACCATGGAAACCTAACGCACGTTTTCTTGGTAGCCTGGAAACCTAAAACAAGTTGTTTACTTGCTAACTTAATATGTTATTACAATGAAATTATATAACATTAGCAGCTCCTAGTTCATAAACTTATTCCATGTCTAAAAGCTGGAATACCTAGGAGAGTCAAAATAGGTATTTGTAGTTTGAGGAAATAATGTCAACGCTTTGTCTTAAACATTAAGCTGGTTTATTGACTTTTTGCAATTACATTTTCACTTTAAGCTACCTATCGTGTTTCTGTAATATTTGAAAATAACTATTCCCCTTTTAAAATTAATAATTTTTTAATAATCTTGTTTCTTTAGTTTTTTATGCCCATCATGGAAATAAATCTTTATATATGGGGGGAGTCTGTAAACACTGGATTGGAGGGACTACAGAACTATACTGGAATGGTGCATGGACTGGACTTTATAACCACATGAATTTTATACATACATGCAATGCATGTTGGCTAGTATTTATATATGTATATACATGCAGGCTTTATAGTTTTTTAAAGTTGTAAAGCCGTATATACAAATACCCATATTCATTTTTCAAGTTGTATAGATGCATGCTTCTATATTCAATGCAAATATGAGACAATGTGTCATAATATAATAGCATACGTATACAAATAACCATATTTAATATTTTTTATAGTTGTTATATTTTCCCCTCTCTCTCTTCCTCCTATCTACTGGCCATAGTAAGGTTGGTCACGGTTTTGCTGCAGCTGGCCAGATTTCCTCTTAGAGAGACATTCTACACACTCTAGAAGGTCGAAAACGTGTTAATTAACAATTATGAATTGATTATATATACATATATATATACCCCCTCCATTTCTGATGGAGTTTGGGTCGTGATACTTCTACGACCCTCTTCCACTGTGACGACCCTAAACTCTGATGGGCCGTCGCTTCGGCATACTTTATCTGAAACTAAATATTTTCTAAATGAAATATATAACTATAATATTTCTGTCTCACTTTAGCTTAGAATCACCATCTCTCCTGCTCGCTCTATTCTTGCCACGCCTTATAGCCAGTTTCAAGGATGGTTACTTTATTTGCAGCATCTATAAAATTCGCAATCACGCAGTGTTCATTATATATCAACACTTACCATCAGCCATTACGTTGATTGCCGATCCAATGTTCGAAACGAACTTAGTGCTATCTTTTAAGCTACGGCTATAAGATTTCTGTTGTGTGACACAATAGAAGTTTGTGTAAGCATGGCCGAAATCGATCATGTAGTAAATAAAAAATAAACTGTGAGCCTGTCAGCAGCGTCATGTCCGAAAGGTCAGGAACCCTATATATAAACAAATGATACGCGACCTCATTACAGTTGCAACAATAAGTTAATAATCGCTATGGTACATGTGTCATGCCTGTCATATAAACATTAAACATCCACGGCCTGCATGCGGCTCCACATAAACCACAAACTACATTAAAACGATTGTACGGCCGCTGTAGTCAAATGACCACAACTTCTGATCGTGCAATCATGCAGTTTTGTAGAAGGTATTATAAATATTTCAACTTTAACCTGTACATGCCATTCAGACAACACGAGAGCTGAAGTAGGTATGTTCAAATTTAACAAGAATTGGTGAGATTTGTTTGTTGTTAAGTGCAAAGTACACAATGGAATACACGTGCTGTGCCCATCACGAGTATCCAAACCTGAGTTTTAGCATATGAAGCCCTCAGACTTACGCTGGTCCAGCTGGGAGGAGGGGCTACTTCAGTTACAACTTATCTAGTTTTTTCAATCAAAAGGTCGTTGCTAATATAACTGTTGCGTATCTGGTCGTTTGTTAATTTCAGGTATAAATTCTTTCCGAGAAGTCCTTTCTTAATTAAAACTAGTTTATTCTTTCTCGACACAACTTTTTGTAATAC
>NW_013671895.1:10113-13430 GCF_000517525.1 Limulus polyphemus | reverse complement strand
GCGCGCATGCTCCCAGCTTCGCGTGACTTCCGCTGTCGTAACAGTATTGTGAAAAATAGATATCGATTTTTGGTATATTCGCAGCAGAGGAAGATTGAAAACTTTTATATTAAATTTTATAAAAAAAACGGCTATATTATAAAGTTCCGTATGAAATTAAATATCTAAAAGTTTTTTTCAGAAATTTCTTAGTTTTAAAGTTTCTATTAGAAATATTGGTTATACTAAACAGTTTTAACAGTATAGAAAACAGTTATGAAACATTTAAATTAGACAGAAAATAAGGTGTGTAAATTCTTTAAACGTCAGTTGAAGAAGCTTGTTTGATTATTTTCACACACATAATTGGATCTGTACACAAAATAATAAATACTTAGTTAAATGCACACACACACACAAAATCCAGTTGAATCAACTGAGAAAAAAAACAACAACAACGTTTTAATACTATTATTAACGATCGAGATGAAGTTATATGTAATTTGTCCGTGAAACGTTAGATTCAGCTGAAAAAGAACACGTTTGTCACGTGGTTTGAAAGTTGCAGTTCCACCTGCTAAACTTAAACTTGATAAGTACTTGTTGTCCTTGGAATATTTACTTTAATAGGTCTCTTAGCAACAGAGTCGGGGTTAATAATGAATCTTATGATAAGGTTCAAATTCAAATTCATAGTACAGATTTAAATAACTATCATATGGTTATAAATACTCTAATGTTGTGAATTGGATGCTGTTCGAGAAGTAAGGGCAAATGAGACAATTATGAACGCTGATTAGATAAACGGTGTTGTCGTCTTAAATAAGTTTGATTATATTCTAAAAATGAGAGTATTTTGAATGATTGTAGTAAGTTAAAAAAAAACAACTTGAAAGTGACATACCAAAACCAGAGAAAATACGCCACAAAGGTTTTTACTGAAATTAAAATATATATATAAGTTATTAATACAAGATTAATTATCCAAGATACGATCTTCTGGATTCCATCTTAGTGTATTATATGAAAGTCCAAATAGTCATAGGTTGTCCAGAGAGTCGTACTGTATAAAATCCTGAACTGACAGGCTTATCAGCGGAATTTTTGCAACAATGTACGCATAACCAGCATGCCATAAAATGCAGTTTTCGAAAAAAAATTACAGGGCCTAAGATTCCATAGAAATGTGTAATGTGCTAGTTTGTATGTTGAATCCTTTTATAATAACATTCCATTGAGGGAGACATTGCAGTTAGTGAGAGATTTAATTAATGAAAATGGAAACGATATGGTCAGATTCCCCTAGCCAGTTTTCCAGAATCTACTGATATCTGTTAATTTCCTTTTAATTGCATCATCTATGACCTAATTGATGAAGTTGCCATGGGTTCCATATTGACTCCTTCATTGACTAACCTAATTTTGTGTAGCTCCTTCATTGGTTAACCTATTTTTGTGTGGTTCCTTCATTGGCTAACCTAATTTTGTGCTACAATGATTAGTAATGGATAAACGATTGTTCAAAGAGTTTCAAACCCACACAAACTCGAAGGTACGTGGATGATACTCTGTCATCTTTAAAGAAGTGGAACATGTAAGTCAGTTGTTCGAATGCCTGAAAAGTAGAAGTGTCAATATAACACTGTACAACACCAATCAGCTCACTTTCTTGAATGTTTTGGTGCAAATTAACGAGGGAATGTTAGACTCTGAAGTTTACATAAAAAGTCTTTTAAAGGACGCTATTTTAATTCTTTATTTTCAATAAGTGTAAAGATAAGTTGTAAAACTATTAATCCATCGTTCTTATGAAACCACAATTAGTTACGAGTATTTTCATAAGGTGGAGAATATAGATAACAAAACGAAAGATCTTATTAATAATAGGATAAACAAGAATATACGAGTGTGTTTGGGAGTTTAAATATGGAAACAACAGATCGTGAATGTACCCAAAATATTGATGTCAATTGTATTACTATTCACTAGAAAACCTAGGTATTTAGTAACAGCTGTTTCGTAGAATCCTTCAGATAGACATGATTTTCAAGACTGATCGTTAGGTTGCAATTGTTTTAAATATAAAGATAAGATTTCTGGTGAAAAAACGTTTACCATTGTTTATGAATTTATTCGTCCTACTTTTTATGCTAGGTATATAGGATCTACCACTAGATGGCTTCAACCATGAGTCCGAGAACGTGCAAATACACCTAGTAACAAGAAGTTAAGTACAGTACAATAGAACCTGCCATGCGCATGAGTGGGAGCGAGTGCAACGAAGAAGGAAGTTGATTGGTTTAGGATTATGGCAAGAAGTAACGATCAAAAGGGTCTGCGCATCAATGGACGATAAGAATTAAGTGGATAAATCAATTTAATGAATTTTATATAAAAAAAAAGCAGTTATAAATTTCTGGATGAAAGTAACGATTCGAAATTTTTTCAGAAGTTTCTTAAAGTTTCTAGTCGAAAGTTTAGCTATATTAAATTATTTTAACGGTATAGAAAACAGTTAATAAACTTTAATTGGACAGGAAAATAAAGTGTGTAAATCCTTTAAACACCTAGTTCAAGAAGCTTGTTTGATTCTCAATCAAACGGTCAGTAAGTTTGATATTTGTCCCCCAGTGGCACAGCGGTATGCCTGCGGACTTATAACGCTAGAAACCGGATTTCGATACCCGTGGTGGGCAGAGCACAGATAGCCCGTTCTGCAGCTTTGTGCTTAATTACAAACAAACAAACAAAAAAGTTCGATATTTTCACTTATATAATTGGATTTGTACACAAAATAATAGATACTTATTTAAATGCTGAAAAAAACAACACTTGAATCAATTAAACCAATTGAGAAACAACAACGTTTTAACAATACTATTACTGATCCAGATGAAGTCTTATGTAATTTTTCTGTTATACGTTAAATGCAATTGTCACGTGGTGTGAAAGTTAAAGTGCCACCTGCTAAACTGAAATTTGATAGTTGTTTGTTGAATTATTTACGTCATAACGGAAGATAATCATGGCGTTAGTGATTAAAACCAATTATTTACTTCATAACGGAGGATAATCATGGCGTTAGTGATTAAAACCAATTATTTACGTCATAACGGAAGATAATCATGGCGTTAGTGATTAAAACCAATTATTTACTTCATAACGGAGGATAATCATGGCGTTAGTGATTAAAACCAATTATTTACGTCATAACGAAAAATAATCATGGCGTTAGTGATTAAAACCAATTATTTACGTCATAACGGAACATAATCATGGCGTTAGTGATTAAAACCAATTATTTACGTCATAGCGGAAGATAATCATGGCGTTAGTGA
>NW_013671895.1:3948-9168 GCF_000517525.1 Limulus polyphemus | reverse complement strand
CCGGAAGATAATCATGGCGTTAGTGATTAAAACCAATTATTTACGTCATAACGGAACATAATCATGGCGTTAGTGATTAAAACCAATTATTTACGTCATAACGGAACATAATCATGGCGTTAGTGATTAAAACCAATTATTTACGTCATAACGGAAATAATCATGACATTAGTGATTAAAACCAATTATTTACGTCATAACGGAAGATAATCATGACGTTAGTGATTAAAACCAATTATTTACGTCATAACGGAAGATAATCATGGCGTTAGTGATTAAAACCAATTATTTACGTCATAACGGAAGATAATCATAGAGTTAGTGATTAAAACCAATTATTTACGTCAGTCGAAGGTGCTCACAGTAACTGGGAGCAATACCTATTTTGAGACTCTGTAAAATACTTAAAACCTAACCAACATATACAATTTACTGTAAACTATTTTGGACTTGTTTTTTCTAAAGTACAGATTTCAAGTACATGTTCATTGAAAGGTGTACTTGTATTTCTTTGTAATTACAAGTAAAAGTAAAGTAGAATGTATAACAATATTCCAACCTCACTAATCTCCTATGTCCAGTGTCGAGGAGACCTTTCGCCAATACCAGGGCTTATTAGGCTGTCTCCTATGTCCAGTGTCGAGGATACCTTTCACCAATACCAGGGCTCTTAAGGCCGTCTCCTATGTCCAGTGTCGAGGAGACCTTTCGCCAATACCAGGGCTCATCAGGCCGTCTGCTACGTCCAGTGTCGAGGAGACCTTTCGCCAATACCAGGGCTTATTAGGCTGTCTGCTATGTCCAGTATCGAGGATACCTTTCACCAATATCAGGGCTCTTAAGGCCGTCTCCTATGTCCAGTGTCGAGGAGACCTTTCGCCAATATCAGGGCTCTTAAGGCCATCTCCTATGTCCAGTGTCGAGGAGACATTTCACCAATACCAGGGCTCTTAAGGCCGTCTGCTATGTCCAGTGTCGAGAAGACCTTTCACCAATACCAGGGCTCTTAAGGCCGTCTGCTATGCCCAGTGTCGAGGAGACCTTTCACCAATACCAGGGTTCATCAGGCCTTTCTGGGATACAACAGACACAGAACTGGTTGAGATATATTTATATTATCAGATATCACGAATATCAATTGCGTTACTTCCATTCGACAATACGGAGACCAATAATCCCATTACGTTTTTCTACGTGAATTTGCACTTCTACAGCTGAGCAAGTTTTCTTTATTATTTTTTTTTTACTGTTAAAAATAAAACACATTTATTTAATCAGTTAGTTTCTCTAATTAGTTTAATACACTGTTTCTTGTCTTATGCTTCACTTAAAATCATTATTTATTACAATTATTGCTGTTTTTGTTTGTTTTAGAACTGGCAGACTAGAAGGAATGCAGCTAAGTACCCACCGTCAACTCTTAGCCTACTCTTGTCTGATCGAATTTAACCGTCACTCTTATAGTCCGCTCATAGTCCCAAAGCGTGGAGCGCGTTTTTGGACAACACGAAGCATCAATTCTCGGATATGCAGTCCAGGCAAGTTAACCAGTTAAGGCATGCCCGGACCAGTTAACACTGTAATTAATAATTATTTATTTATATTGTTTAAATCTAATAAATATAAACATGAAAACGACTACAATTTTGCTCAGGGTGAAAATCAGTTGATCGACTCTGAATTACGATCATTAATCAGTTTTCATACACGCATACTTTTCCTACGCTATTTCACTGAGGATGCTGAAACACTTTTTTTTTTGGGGGGGGGGGGGTAACTGGACAATGAGAAAGACAGTTTAAAGCACGACGATTGGTTAATTCAAATGCTCTTCTTGAGCACAAACAGTAGTCAGTTTATTACGATTCGCATATTTGGACATCAAATTCAATTGTTACTTATTAAGTTATTTAGCTACTGCTTTTTGAAAAAAAGAAAACATACGTTAAATAAATAACTTTTGTTTCTTTTATAATTTCCTAGCTTGAAACCAACTTCTCTGTTTTTTTTTATGTTTATCTCTCTATCTATATCTTCATTACACAGTATTTACTGAGTAGCCTATAATTCCATGATTTAATCTTTTCAAGTTGCAACACCAGTTTTTACGACTGTTTTTTAAGTGGTTACTTTCGTAAATATGCGATCCCAAAAGAAATAGGGGCATAGTTCAAAGAACAAATGTTTTTGTTTTCACTTTGTACTTGGAGTAAAAAAAAACAACAACGAATACTATAACACCTATCTCACATCAGTGTTTCGAACGCCACCTGCAGGAGTTCATTTTCACAACAATTTACTATTCTTGATTGGCGTCTTTCAGAGGGCCAAAGGTCGTTAGCAGCAAAACCAGTCTCGTGCTTTTCGAGGTTATTCGAGTGTAATGTCCTGCTTAAACGCAACGCTGTGGAACTGATTCATTCATCTATAGTCCAAGGTGGTGATGACGGACGCCAGTCTGTTGAGATTAGGAAGTTCGGTGTTTAACTGTCTCATTCTATAAATTGCACCCACACAGCTACAATTCTATTTGTTGAAACACTTCAAGTTCCAACAGACATGTGCAAATTCACAAACCAATGAAAGTTTTCTCACTTTGGTTATTGCTATAGCCAACACTCTCTGACCTTAAATACATATAACATATTTAGACTAGAAAGTACTACACGAAGTCACACAATGCCCCTAGTGGCAGATACTGAAATTAAAGGAAAAGTGAAAAGCTATAAACAGTCTTCAATCTAGTCTGTGTGAGTTATCAAGTGTGGTAACTAGGCGTAATAAAACTACAGTTCCAGGAATTACTTCTAAACCCGTAACTTCATCAACAGACAACTATAAAGATTACTGAGTAATACTTAATATTTATAGTAGGCTACTTACATAGATGAGAACTAAAAATGTATCCAGTAGTGAACATAGATAATTTAATATACTGGCCAAACTATCTTAATTACAATGATAAGAATGGATTTTTTCATTATTTTGGTACCCTCCCTAGTAACGATGAAAGACAAACAAAAACAACTGAAGGGATATATTATCTAAACACATCATTCGGCTAAGATTTATTTAGCTATATCTAACCAAATATTATAGTGTTACCTGAGTGAGTTTAGACACTCAGTAAGCTCTTATTTTACTTACGACCGGGCGTGACCTAATGGTAATATGCCAGGCTGAGTATCGTAAGGTCCAAGGTTAGAGTCCAACATATATCACTGAATACGCTCTGCACTTTCAGTTGTGGGCGTGTTATAAAAAAAAGACGGTTAATTTTACTATTCGGTTAAGAGTAGCCATGTAACAGTGGTGTTGCTGAATGGTCGCCCTTCCCCAGGTCAGCAGTTTGAACTTTGGGATATCTGACCTGGCCGTTCAATTCCATGTGTTTTATTAGGTTGAAAATACTGAATATCTTCTTTTATTGTCCAGAAACGTATGAAATAAAAGTTTTGGGTTTCTGAAACTAAATATATATGTATATAAACGATGTTACGACATCTAACGTTACGGATATACGGCGAAAGCCGGCGAAGCAATGGAAACCAATGGGCCTAATATTTGTGATCAAAATCACGTATAGATGGCGTTTCCCACGTTTCTTAATTCCGTTGTCAAAGGTGTTTAAATATAGAATTTCAGATCTTTCTTCTATTTCCAAAAAGGCACTACCCGAGACATTATTATTATTAGTAATTGGTGATAAATTTCATAGGTCAATACTGGAAAAAGAAAGAAAAATAAGAATAAAAACTACATATTTGGCATTGTTTAGTTTACTACTTAAAATTCTAAAAAAATATGTTTGTATCTTTTAAACTTCACTATTTGCATTACTAAGCCAAGCATTGCCCTTAATATGTTGTTTAATAAAAGAAAAAACGAATAAGATAAATCAACAACTAAAAACTAGAAATTTTCATTTTATTTGTTTTACGCACATTGTCAGTGTAAAATATATTACAACTTTCACTAGTTCTAGTTTCCTTGTTATGGTAATTGCCATTTTTTCTTCATCCCATAAGTAGGTAAGTTTTTAATATGTCGAGAATGAAATGATTTTACCACTCTGCAAATACCACATCAAAAAACAGGTCACGTTTATTGAGGCCATAAAGTTTCTATTTCTACATTCACGTTGTTTGACCTATGACAGGAAGCTTGCCATAAGGTTTGTGCTAGGACGAACACGATGAAGAGGGGCGGGCTCTTCAAGGACTGTTACTGTTCTTGTGTGATCGAGAACCCTTTACGATTAATCTCGGTTCTAACCTTGTAAAACAACTTGGTGCATGATGAATATACAAAAGTTGAAATAGGCAGCAACTGTGATACTTGACTAATCTGTAAATGTTGCTGAGGTTGAGGGAACGAAAGTCTTTTTAAACGTCTTCCTTTCCACCTAAACTACTTTTGTAGATTAGTTTTATATTAAATTTTATAAAAAAAAACCGGCTATATTATAAATTTCCATATGAAATTGAATATCTAAAAGTTTGTTTTTTCGGAAATTTCTTAGTTTTAAAGTTTCTATTAGAAATATTGGTTATACTAAACAGTTTTAACAGTATAGAAAACAGTTATGAAACATTTAAATTAGACAGAAAATAAGGTGTGTAAATTCTTTAAACGTCAGTTGAAGAAGCTTGTTTGATTATTTTCACACACATAATTGGATCTGTACACAAAATAATAAATACTTAGTTAAATGCACAAAAAAATCCAGGTGAACCAACTGAGAAAAAAACAACAACGTTTTAACACTATCATTAACGATCCAGATGAAGTCATATGTAATTTGTCCGTAATTTGCGAAACTATTTAACAGTCGTGAAAAAATATTTTTTTTACTGAAACAATTCAGTTTTAAGTAAAGCGAAAATGTTAAACATACAGTCGTGAAGTTCCGCTAATTTATTAACAGTCCGATCCATACAGACCCTATTAGCGTCTGAAACACATTTTTCTCAACTATTTATGCACTAAGTTGTTAGTTGATCCATACAGACCCTATTAGCGTCTGAAACACATTTTTCTCAACTATTTATGCACTAAGTTGTTAGTTGATCCATACAGACCCTATTAGCGTCTAAAACACATTTTTCTCAACTATTTATGCACTAAATTGTTAGTTGATCCATACAGACCCTATTAGCGTCTGAAACACATTTTTCTCAACTATTTATGCACTAAATTGTTAGTTGATCCATACAGACC
>NW_013671895.1:0-2998 GCF_000517525.1 Limulus polyphemus | reverse complement strand
GGAAGAGTAACAAAATGGTCAGTGAAGTGTTCAAACATGGTGGCTTATGAACGGGTTGTTGATTGCAAGTTTCTATGTGGCTCTTATGTTATTAGGGACCACGTAATCAACAAAGTCACGCAATATCGCGCATAAATAACACAGGTCTGCAATGGTTTTATTGTCTTGAACTTTTTTGCAGTAATTTTTTGTACGCTGAATCCGAAAATGATATCCATTTTTCTCCATCACGTACAGATTTTTCACAAAACGTCATAACGCAATACATAAAAGAAACACCACAACACGTAGTTTGAGACTAAAAGATGTAGATTTTACAAACAAAAATCAGGATGAATGAGAATGCATATTTATTTGACATCAATGTTCTTTACTTTTCTTCAGCTTGTTTGTATTTTTGTTAACAAACATAATAATAAAAAATGTTCATTGTAGTAAACGACATAATAATTTGATCTAAGTAAATTTTTTTTTCTTCCCGATTCGTAAAAAAAATCCATACGTGATAGAAAAAGAAATGAATATTAATTTCGAAATCTGTGTAGCTGAATTATGTAATTCCGTTATTAAAACCAAAACAGCTTTTATGAAGTTTAAATTCGCAGGCCTGCGTAATTTTTAAAAAATGCATTGAAAAATCCAGTGGGGTCCATACGGGTTCTATCGTAATTCTTATATATTATCTACATCTCTTAAGCCTTCTTTGAACAGCATAGTTAATTTCATCGAACTAAACAAAAAATAAATAAATAAACCGATTTATTCACCCGATATCACAAACCCTGAACATATATCCACTATTTTATTTATATTATTTCTGATCTTATCTCTTAGGCTTAAACAGATTGTAGAAACTTTATTTTGTGGGTTAATTTTGGTGCAATACGTATTTTATCGTTAAAGCTCGCTTTCTTCTTCTTCTTCCTAAAATAAATTGAACAACTAACTCTTTATCGTTATTTCATCTAACCACCACATAGACCTATCAAAAATGATGCAAGCTCGTGCTGAAATCTTATTACAATTTTTACTTCCCCCTTGAAATATTAAGCTATTTTTATTGTTAGATTTGTGGCATCTATCCTTGGCCGTATTAAGTTGAAGTCCTGTCTGGAGAAAAATTTGAATAACGCCCGTGTCAACAGGTGGTGGCGCTGGAATGCTTTTATGATTTTACCTTCGCCACCGAAGGTGAACGGTGGTTATGTTTTCACCCCTGTGTGTGTGTGTGTGTGTGTGTTTCTCAGCAAGATTTCTTGGAAACGACTGAATGGATTTGGACGAAAGTTAGCATACATTTGGACTATGAACCAACTTAGAAGAGATTAGTTTTCGGAGGGTCAAGGTCACGAAAATAATAAAAAATCTCTATGTGTTAAACATGGAGACCGATTTTTTCGCACTATTTTTGCCCTATAACTCAGTCAAAAACGATCGGATTTTGATGAAACTTGGTGGATATACATAGAATATTATTCCCCATTTTCCTGCCAAAAATGATCTGTGTTCGTTGATAATGACGGACATGCGGACACATTTTCGTATTTTTTTTAAAGCTGAATATGATCAACGCTGCACGGCGGAGGTATGCGCTCCCCTGTCAACTTGATATTATAAGAGATTAGACACTTTGATATGTATATATATATATATACAGTTCGTCGTATTACCCCTAAAGTAACACTATATCGTACCTTTTACATTATAAACCAGGATTATACAACAACATGGAAGCTTGAAAATATAATTAAAATACTAGTTTTCATGTGATTGAATTAAAAGGTTTTCATAAAAATAAAATCGAACTTATCTCAGCACGCTGAGTAACATGTTGCATTCTAAAAACTTGTGTGCGGGTGTGGTAGAGGGGGCGGGTATTGTTAACGTGCCCGCATTGTTAGTGGAATGTTAACGTGGTAGGTATATTTAGTGTATTGTTAAGGTTAGGATGTTGATAGTGTGATGTTTACGTAAGGATATGTTATTTAGCTTATTGTTAAGGTTAGGTCATTTTAGTGTATTTTGTTTTTACAGTATATCACTGATAAGTTAATCACGTTCTCCACTATCTAAGAATCTCTTCAAAACAACCGTTCACAGAGCGTTATGACTCTTCCTGTCTCCAAACTGTTCCAAACAATCAATCACAAACCAGTGATTGCCTTATGATTTCTGTCTCTAATACTGTTCCAAACAATATAATATTGAAACTAATCCCTATAATTACAATTGTGGTCTCCCATGTGGTTTATATAGCGAATGATTAGACTTAACCTAATGACATAATATTGAAACTAATCCCTATAATTACAATTGTGGTCTCCCATGTGGTTTATATAGCGAATGATTAGACTTAACCTAATGACTGATTTCAGTTCTTTACTTTGAATGCTGCAATAAGTAAAAATATAAGATTCTTCAACGTGTAGATCACACCGGTAGTTAGTGACACGAAAAGGATAATATTTGAGGATTACCGTACTTCATTTGTCTGTTATTGAAGGTTATTAAGGGACATTGTATTCATCATTAATTAAGTATTCCTGTTAAAAACTTGCAGGTCACAGTTTGTTTGTTTGCTTTTTGAATTTCCCGCAAAGCTACCGGAGGGTTATCTGCGATAGCCGTCCATAATTTAGCAGTGTAAGACTCTTGGGCTCTCACCAAAGAATAGTTTACGGCCTTCCAACGCTACAATCCGGGGTTCGATGGACACAGCAGATAGTCCAGTTTAGCTTTGCTTTAAAAACAAACGAGAAAAGGTTGCAATATTTGTTAATTTTGATTTTTTTTATGGATCAACTAACAACTTAGTGCATAAATAGTTGAGAAAAATGTGTTTCAGACGCTAATAGGGTCTGTATGGATCAACTAACAACTTAGTGCATAAATAGTTGAGAAAAATGTGTTTCAGACGCTAATAGGGTCTGTATAGGATCAACTAACAACTTAGTGCATAAATAGTTGAGAAAAATGTGTTTCAGACGCTAATAGGGTC
>NW_013671894.1:48526-52044 GCF_000517525.1 Limulus polyphemus | reverse complement strand
TAACTGTAAATACAGAACCTTCCCTGGGAGGTCCCCTCACCACGTACAGGAATCCACGTCGAGGGGTTTTACCTCAGTTAAAGGCAAACATACATGTGTAGAATCGCCATGGAAGGGAGGCAATATCCATCTGAGTAAAATACAACCAGATCATACAGATAATGAGCTACAAATGTATTAGGAGTTGTCCACATTCTGACCTGAACAATCTCCTCCAAAGGCAAGCAGCCAAAGACATGGTGATATGACGAATTTGATGAGAAAAAATGTGGAGACAGCAATCATCCATGGATAAGTCCAAATACACCAGCCTAATGAGTGGATGAACCAAACCAGTTAGTGTGACGGGGTAGATCACAGGAAACAGAAAGGTTCCAGGGAATAAAAAAGTTGGGAATGTGAACCCCTAAAGGAGGTAGAACATGCCATATAACACCAAAAGTAGCAAACCAGACAAAGAAACTGATCAGAATGAGAACACAGGTGGGAGATGGAAGGTAAGAAAATGGGTGTGAAAGTCAAACCACCTTCACAAGTAGCATAGGTCTTAGGGAAGATGGACCAGCCATGATATAGTACGACACAAAAAGAATGGTAGAGAATGCGAGTAATGTTAATGGCATAAATAACTAATCTATGATGTCCACAAACAAGGAGAAGGAAACAGGTATTGAAGGAGAGACAGTATATGGAACACCTAGACAAAGGTTTAAAAGGAGGATGAGAAAGGGCATAAAGGACCACACTGAGATACCAATCAGACAAATCAAAGGAATGTGGTAGATGCATGACTCAAAAAATATGGAAAAGTAGTGAAATGACAGGTAAAACAGAATCTTACAAAACTTTGAGAAACAGGTGTTCGACGAGGCCACCTGATAATTAGACACAATCAAAGCAGAACAGCCTTTGTCAAACAACCAGGTGCAGAACTGGATATGATGAGGAATGGAAGGGTGGGAAAGATGGAAGCCATGTCAAATAGACTAGCAGAAGGTTGATCATTGCCTTTGGTAAATGGACATGAAAAAGGTCTGATGGATTGGGAAAGGAAAGATGCAACATGTGGAGTCAACCCCTGGGCTGAGGCAATGGACCTGACAAAAGCCATGCATGAAGATGGAGTGTGGTGACGTCTGGGTGATCTATGTCCAACTGATGTTAACAGAGTAGAGACTGAGACTGAAGTAAGGGTAGAGGAGGTTGTACAATAAAGATCAGAGCAGAGGGAACCATGGTTGCACCAGCCAATATAGAGCCACAGGTAGGACTAAACACAGTGGTTTGGAGATAAGCCAAATAGGAGGAGAAGCATAGATGTTAAGACTCCTCCAATCTTAACTGAATGTGCCCACCCCACAGAGCTAGTGGGTGTAGAATGTGAGACCAAAGGAAGGAAGTTAGGTGTTCCAATGGGTAGCAAACACATCAATATGAGGTGTTCCAAGCTGAGAACATACCTACCAAAAGACCCAATGATTGAAGGACCACTCCATGGGGAGAACCTTGTTGGGATTACATAATTGATCAGCAACCAGATTCAGGGTGCCAGGAATGGCAAGCTAAGACAACCATGTGGTTACTATGGGTTTAGAAAAGGAGATCCAGGGTCTGAGAGCACAGAGACCTGGATTTCATACCCCCTAGCTTGGTGATATAAGTGACCATTGTGGAGTTGTCAGAGTGTACCATAACCAACCTCCTCCACTGGAGAGGAAGGAATTGGGACAAAGCTCAACAAACCACCATAATTTGGAGAATGCTGATATGGAGAGAAGACTCCTCGACCTACCAGAGACCTGAAATCTCTCAAGAGTCGAGGTAAGCACCCCAACCCTCTCAAAGATGCTTCCACAAAAAGATGTAAATCCAAAAGAGGTGAAGAAATGTGAACCCCCATTTTGGTCTGGTTCCTGTCTAGTTACCATGCCAGGTCGGCCCTGATTGGGGAAGGAATGGTAGAAGTGTGGTCCATGTAGAAGTTTTGATCAAGGAGTTTCTACTGAAGGAAATGCATACGAGCACGACCCAGGGAAATGAGAGCTTCCCAGGAAGCCTACATCCCCCAAAAAGATAGAAACTCTCGAGCTGTGAGAGAATGTGAGGTGAGAGCCTTGTTGACTGCCTGCTCCATATTCTGAAACAAAGAGAAGAAGACTGGACCCAATTGAGGTTGGAATTTAAGAAAAAACCCAAATGAACAAAGTATTGAGTGGGGGTAAGAATGAACTTCTCCACCTTTATCAGAAATCCCACTAGTGCTACTACTTGTAGAAGCAGATGAGTGTGAGATCAGGACAGTGAACAGGAAGAAGCAAAAGGGAGCCAGTCATCCATGTAATGATGAGCATGGAGATGTTGAGCAAAAGATCTTACCACCTGAAAAACCCATATAAAGAGCCAAGATTAATTGAAACAGTAAGGCCCTAAAGTGTAACACTCGACTTCTATCGATGATGTAGGTACTGTGGGAGCAAACTCGGTATTGTGGAGTATGAGAAGAAAAATTGGTTTCTAGTATCAAGGACGTAGGAAAAGGAGCCGAAGCAAAGCTCAGACCTACGAACAATAAAAAAATGAGCACATCAGCAATGTACCTAGTTAACAAATATGTAATAATATGAAACATGCAAACTGACTAAAAGTACCTAGAAAACACATTAAAAATAAATATCTAACTTATTTATAATTCCTCTAAGTTAACCTAGACAACAAAGAACACTTAATTAAGTTCTACAGTGACAAAATTTAGGAATAAAGGCACATATCTAACAATGAAAAAAGAATTATTCAGATGGAACAATGAATTACATGTTACTAATAGGAAAAATATGTATAAACCAACCTATCTAAACGTACCTAGTTAACAAAACATGTAATAATAACGAAAATGTAAATCAACTAAAATTAACTAGAAGACAAAGTAATAATCAATATCATAACAAAGGACACATAAATATCTAACATACTAAAGTCCGAGCACTGATGACATGAAGTATTTAATTCTCCTGTGTGTAAAGAAGGATAAAGCCATACAAAGGGCATCTGAGCCGTGCCTAAAATGCGAATCGCAACCAGGTGCGAAGTGTACAATACGAAAATAACACTACTGATTCACTGGGAGACCTGGAAGCAATAAGAAGAAAGGAGGGGAAGAACAAACCTCCGCCAAAGTGAACCACGTGGAGGCACAACAAAAGAAGCAGGAAAAAGAAAACTAGCAAAATCACCCTCCTCTTAAACACACAGAAAAAACTGAATATGCGTCGACCTAATTAACAACCTGTGAAAATAGGGGCGGAGAACGAAATATCTTGAAGAGGTGTAGAGTATGAAAGACCAAAATAAGAAAGTGCTGGAAAAGAAAAAAGTCCAAATTGTCTTCTCCTTGGTTATATTCTTCTTCAGAAACATTTTCAGGTTGAAAGGAGAAGAAATCGCCAGCCGAATATATGAACCTAGCTCCCTGCGAATTAAGGCCTGTACTTCCTCTGCAGTTAAAATCGAACCCCCCCCCC
>NW_013671894.1:40619-48177 GCF_000517525.1 Limulus polyphemus | reverse complement strand
TGTATAGTTTAGTTCAATTGAACGTGTTATTTATAACAATAGTAGTTTTTGTTTTTTTAAAAAAAAACATAACTATTTATAATGTTCCCTAAATAATAAAAAAATTAATTACAGTGAAAGCAATGAAGATTTCGTAGGTTTTGAACCAAATTTGAAATTATAATCAACAATTATATACCCCAAAAGTTAATTATAATAAAGCAAACTGGACAAAATAACAAAAAATATTAACTAATAATCTGCCCAAAAGAAACTACAAATAGTGCTGTGAACCATACTATGATCGATTATTACTGTAATACAATCACGGAGTGCTTTATAAAATCAGCAGAAATATCCATCCCAACAACAACAACAAAACCACACATCTAAATATGGAAATCCCAAGAACAACTTCTAAATACAATAAAAGAACGCATAAAACTCCGAAAAATATATATGACCTAAAAACCAGACTAAAATACTCAGAAACACTAACAGAAATGAAATAAAAAGGCTAAAAACAGTTAACTGGGACTAAACACACACACATAGAGAGACCCCAAAAACTTGTGCTCTCACTTAAAAAGATTTACTGGAAAAAACGCAAACAAACACATATATCCCACACTAATACAGTAACACCATTGCTAACACAAACAAAATACTATACTCACCTATCTTCCCAGTCGGTTCCCCTAGAGGTCCAAAACAGCAAGTTGCAGCAATCAAGAAAACTCAACAACTCATAAGACCAATAACAGTACCAGAAATACAAGATACTCTCAAAATGACAAAAACAAGACTCTTGGACATGACAAAATACTGTATATACTTAACAAAACAAGCACATCAAGTTTGTACAAACCTTTATCTGCTATATTTAATTTTTCCCTAAAAGCTGGATATATACAGAGTGCATGTAAACCAGACAGCTATAGACCACTCAAACTAGGTGTACAGGAAAACTACTAGAGAAAATGAATAGTTCAAGACTTTTTGACAGATATCAAACAGACATCAAATAACCAGAAATATATAACGGATTTAGAGACAGAAAAAAACAGAAGATCTAGTACGATTTACAGAAACAATAGTAGACAGTTTTAACTGAAATGAATGCACTGTCGCTAGGTTTCTCGATGTTGAGAAAGCATCTGACACTATATGGCACTATGGACTAAAAATATCTATTGTCACAAATGAAAATTTTGCGAGGTATTATTCATTGGTTTTCCAACTTTTTAGAGAACAGGAAAGCTAGAATTAATGTGTCAAGCACCTTCTCGGAGTATTTTGCCCCGGAGGCAGGTGTCCTGCAAGGAGGGGTAGCTAGCCCTATTCTATTCATCATGTATGCAAGTAAAATGCCACTGGCTGATCCAAATTCCTGCTTCAAGTTTGAGAATGATGTGGCTATCTGGAAGAGCTCCTACACTCCAACTATAGCAGCGACAAATCTACAACCAGGGTTAAATGAAATAGTAAATTACTGTAACAAATGGAGAATCAAGATAAATACCCCTAAAACAAAAATCCTATTATTCACAAAATCAAAAAAGAAAGAGCAAACAACACCCAAAATTGTACCTTTAGGGAACACTTCTCCAGATAGCCACATCAACCAAATTCCTGGCTCTAACCTACAATTCTAAACTAAATTGGACTAAGCATATAAATAAAATTAGAAACAAAATCTGGCAAAGAACGAATTATGTACGACGTCTGGCTGGCAACAACAGGGGTGCTACAACCAAAAACATACTCAAAATATATAAAACCCAGTGGCAGAGTATGCCTGCCCAGCATGGTTAAATGTAACCAAATCCCATGTAAACAAGTTACAAATAATACAAAATTCAATAAATACCAAAGCATAGAGCTCCTACATATGCAAACACAGCATTCTTATACAGTTATACAAACATCCCCATGTTGTCAGACAGACTTCAAAATAGATCAATAGATTACTTTTGCAAAAATTTTAACACAAACGAATCATTACGAACGCTGATAAAACTTTATCACACATGATGGTAATAGACCTAAGTACCTCTCACCACCAAATCTAGTAAACTCCTTATGTAATCTATGGCCACCTACTATTGGACAAACCAGTAGCTAGATATAGTGTAAATTTTATTTCTAAAGGGTTTATTTATCTGTAAATAGGATTAGTGCTATATGTTTTCAATTGATATTTATGAAACTGTTTATGTGAACAAAACTATATGTTGACTTAAAACAAAAACAAAAAAAGTATAGGTTTGTATTAGAAAAATTTGTTATATATTCATGAACATGGCCTGACATGTGCAAATGACTCATGCAATGACTGCAGGGTGTAAGAACAAGTTTTCCTAGCTACTGGCCTGTATTCTACTAAAGAATTAATGTGGGCTTTATCCAACACCCAACAAACAAATCAATAGTCAAAGGGAGGGGTAAAGGTCTAGGTGTACCTGATCCTCCCGGGTCACATGGCCAAATGAAACAAGAGAAGCACATTCTTTTTTTAATCAATACTTAAGTTAGAGTGCAGAAAGAAGATCGAGATAGCTTTGTGTGAGAAATGGTAAGTATGTATTGGAAATGTGTTTTGTAATTCAATTTCATATGATTAGCACTTTCCAAGTTTAAGAAGTAGTATAATAAAAAAACTTTCAATTTTTGTTTATAAATAAATTATTTCAACTACAGTTCAAAACTTGTGTTTAATCAAAAATGGATTTTGAGTAACCTATTGATTAATATTTTACAGAAAAATGTTTTTTTTAATCTACACATAATTAGTTCTGGTAAGGCCTTGTCAGCAATTGTCCATAATTCATAATTTTATTTTGTTTATACAATTTTTCTTAAAAAACAAGTGGATAAACTTCAGGTGAAATTTGTGTGCATGGAAAAGCATTTTGTCATAATTAGAATCTTGTATGGTTCGGTTTAACTAAGAGTACCTTCAAGTTTTTATAATGCATAGAAGAAATTTATGTATGTTTATATACAGTTGAGTTTTTATTGACATCATTTAGAATTCTCATTATTTTCAAATTTCACTGTTGCAAATATTTGCAGAAGCTAAGAACTGAGTGTCATTTCACGTTACTTGAACCCATTACAATTTCTACAAAAATTTGCATTATTTTATTTGATATGCACATACAGTTTAAATTTAATTATAAAGAGTTTAAAGTCAAGTGCAGACTGGGATCAATTTCTGATGATTTAGCAACTGCTCAAAAAAGATTCTAACTTGTATAGTTTCAAAATGAAAATTTAAAATATTAAGTTTTTAGGAAAATGTTGTAATCTCCAAAAATGTTTAAGTTAATATTATTTATAAATTTAATTCATGTAAAAATGTTTATTACATAAAATTAACAATTTCTCTGTGTTCTACTATCCTATTGGAAGACTGACAGCAATTACTAATGATATTTCTCTGTCTTCTACTATCCTATTGGAAGAACATTGGTAGTTACTAATGACGTTTCTCTGTCTTTTTACTGTCCTAGTGCAAGATTGATAGCAGTTACTAATTATTACTCAGATTATTCAAATAAATCATACATAAAAAAATTCATCACTGAACTTTCACAGTACTAAAACATTTATTTACTGTAGTTAAATATTATCCAATATATTTACACACAATATTTAATATAAAAAAGAAAGTGAGTAACATGTATAAATTTATTTAATATAACTTTATCACTAGTAGAACTTAAATTATTTCATAATGTTATAAGTAGTCTGGAACATTTATTCACGAGCATTAGCCTCACAGATTCAGAAACTACTCAGTTTTCTTTGGGCCTCAAGATGGTGTTCAATAAAACTTTTTAGCTCCAGGGTCCATATAAGCTAACTCTGTTCACTTGGAAGATCAAACAATACAAAAACATAACTACTTTTTCAATATCATCAGTATAAGTGTTACTCCTATTATGCAGATATGGAAACATGCATGCTAATGACACATATTGTGCACACGATGTAGCTCAGAGACCCTTGATCTAGATATCAAAAGTTGCCAATTATAATGAATGCTAAAAAAAAATGCTCAATTTAAGTAAAACAGAGAATGCCTTTAATCTAACAAAATATTGAGTCTGATAGATGTACTCTGTATTGTAAAACTTAAGTTAGTGAATAATTTAGCATCATTAATATAATTAGAAATGCTTATGTAAGCAGACCTTAGAATAGTGCATACATACACATAAGAGACAGAATAAGTTATAAAAAAAGGTGTCACACTGATATAGCTGTAGCCTGGTAGGTTATTTAGTTATATCCTGACAGAAGGGAAAGTGTAAATGGTAAAACTATAATGTCACAAGAAGAACTGTAAGCAATTTAGTTGTAACCAACAAGAAAAAGAGTAGACTAGTTGTAGTCTTTCAACAAAAAAGGAGTAACTTATGTATTTAGTAGTATACCTGTAGCCCATTACAAGCAAAAGAAGCTAAGATATAAATAATCATAACCAAAAGAAAAGACACAGCTGTAACAGTATAGTAGTAAATTGGTAACAAAAGGAGAATATAAGTTGTATAACTGGAGTCTCCCAATAGAAGGAAATCTGCTACTATGTAGACACAACTGGAAAATATCACTTTAAAAAAGCTCATTCAAACTTTAATTGATTTTCTTTAGTTCATGCTTCATATTTGCTATTTATATCTTTACCAGAAGGAACAAATATAAATAACAAAGAAAATATTGTAACACACAAACACACACACACGCAGTGAATATACAGTTGTTGTTTCAACGAGTAGTTATTCATGTAGTCATACGAATTAATATTTAAATGGGAAAACTGAAGAAATTGTTAGATGATTTTAAACAATTTCCAAACATTTTGAAAATTGCTTTACACAGCTTTTGATTGTTTTCCAAATAAAAACACAGGATGATCTCTCTTATGCAAACTTGAAGTAAAGCCCTAAAAGCTAAAATCAAGTTACTGCCTTTTTAGCTCCATGCAACTTTTTATATTTAAATTATTGTATGTCTGCAAATGTTTTGTTACAGCTTAAATGTTTAAGTACTTTGAATATAAAAATATGTTTAAATATTAACAAAGAAAACTACAAGATGATTAGCACAAACAAATCACACTTACATAAGCTGATGATTAGTTTTAACATCCTAAAATAGCTAAAGAAACAAATATATCTTATCAGAAATATGGTATTTAAGTGATTGTCCATAATTACCATAGCTCCTCATTCTTGTAGCAAGGATCTTCAAAATGATTTAAAACAGCTTACCACTGCAATCGTTCAGTAATATGAACACACACAAGATAAAAAAAAAAAGGTATGCACTGACTAGTTAAGCAAATACATAATTAATCACATCAAAAATAGCAAAGACTTTAACCTAAGAATCAGACTAACTACATAAGGTATTCCAACTAGCCATACCAGGTCTAAAACAAACTCAATGATCATTTAGAGCATTAAAGTTTAAAATTGGTATTTGAGTACTTCCTATTTTATCCATAGTCAAATGTAAAACTGGATTGATAATTTTTTACAGAGATGATGAATTTCTGGACAGTATTTAAACAAGATCTTATAAAAGAATCATACAGAAGCTGTAGAGTAATATGTTTTGTGTACTTTAAACAAGTGTCAACAAAAATTAAAATACACATTTTATATCAGTAATTTGGCAAACTCCCAGAGCTTTTAAGCAGCACTTAAATGAATAGTTACTATTGTATTGGCAAATTATTTTCATCAAAAACATACAGCTTTGAATCTTTTGTTAGCTTTGAACAACTACATTTAACTAATAAAAATGTTTTTAATAAATACTTTGAGTGAATATAATAGTAACAATCCATATATCCAAAACCTAAGTAATTTCATGCCAATGACAACAAGACACATAATACTGTGGTAAAAACTATTACTCATTTCTTTTCTCAAGACAATGAAAAAAATTTTTTCCTTTTACAAGATTTATATCAAATATGGAATGGTGTTTAAGCATATATAGTTTCACTGTCATGTACCTCCCTTCTTAAAATGATCTCTTTTAAAACAAAATGAGGCACAATATAAACTCTTTCATGAAATTTTGGGGGTTAAAATAGGGGTATACAAAATATACAAAAATTGCACCATGATCTTAATAATTCATATTTCTGTACAATGGGTATTCATTTGGCTTAAATTTAGACTGTCCTTGATCAGTTCTGACTCCAAACATATACAGAATTTTAACAATTTTATAACAACACTTCCATAAAGACAAAAAATCTGATACCAACAAAGAGAAAAATAACACAGTAAAGTGCTGATATGCGAAACATTATCCAAAAAACTCACAATCAACACACCAATTTCTGATGCATCTGCCTTAAAATATAATGTACAAATTAGATCTCTAACAAAGAGGAATAGAACATACAATTGTCCACACAGTGGTCAGTACTACTGTAAGAATAATAGTTCTTTATTAATAATCAGAATGTTATGTCAGAGGTTCTAGTTAAGAATAGATGCAATGTTGAAGAACCATGGAGAATGATGCTATTACAAGAAAAAAAGACATTTATGTGTGCTTAACTGGAAAAGGGTGTGCTTCTGTATTAAACACCCACTCATCCAGTGGTAGAAGAATGTCATCTGAGAACAGCAAATAAAGATATTTTAGAGTCTCAGCAAGGAAGTAACTCTGCTGAACATCATCCTTTGGTCCATCCAGAAGATAAACATTCTTCAGGCCTGTGTAACCACCTTCCACCCGGCAGTGCTTTTCAATAGCCTGGGAGATAAAGTTGAAACGTAAGTTCCAGAGAATAAAATTTATCACCTAAACGAATGTTATATACTCAGAAACTTAAACATCTACTTGAGTTGGATGTAATAGCAATCAACATGGTGGTTTTTACACATGATAGGTGATTACAATTTTAATCTTTTTAATACAAGGCACAGATATAACATTTTCCACCATGGGTAATTAAGCTAGTTCCCACAGTAAACACATACTTAATATTTAAAAAAAAAAACTGGTTTTAATACCATAAAATAAAATGTCTTTCCTAACTTTATTTGTAAGTTTAGTATCCTCAGGTCCAAAGTTCACACTTTCTTGGCAAATCATTCTAATATAAAGAAAAAATCTTTACTTATCTGCTAACCTCAACAACTTCCCAACCCCAATCACGGTACTTAGGATCATGTGTAAACCTCCAAAGGTAAAAGTAAGTTTCAACAGTCTCTGGTCTTTGAATGTAATACTTCTCATTTTGTTTCACAGATTTAGCCTCGACACCTTCTATAAATCGGAAGGTCTCTGGGCCCAGTTTGGTAGCTAAGGGAAACAATGAATGCTTGTTAGATGATGTACGGTATCAGATGAGATACCTTTTACTAGCCAAAATAAAACTAATAATCATGTACACACACACACACACACACACACACTTTTAAAACATTAAGTCCTAATCCATGTATCAATTTACGTGTAGCTAAACAAGTACACACAATAGCTCATTTAAAAAACAAGAACCAAGTTGCAATACTACACTTTCTGTTTAGTTGAACATAGAAAC
>NW_013671894.1:38006-39724 GCF_000517525.1 Limulus polyphemus | reverse complement strand
ACACACACACACACACACACACACACGCAATTTTCAAACATTAAGTCCTAATCCACGTATCAATTTACGTGTAGCTAAACAAGTACACACAATAGCTCATTTAAAAAACAAGAACCAAGTTGCAATACTACACTTTCTGTTTAGTTGAACATAGAAACTCTAGACCTGAAAATACAGCAAATACAAGGATCTATTTTCAAAACTAACAAAGATATAATATGGATAAACTTATGCAACTATGTCCATATGGTAAACAAACACTAATATTTTTAATACCAGAAAAACTGCTTCATTAATTTGTGAAAACACACACACATTTTTTGTAAAGTTATATAATACTTCCTACTTCAGTAAAAGTGACACTAAAATGTTTCGTAAACAAAATTATTAGTTATGCAGAGATATTATTTTCTGATTATAAAGTATTTAAAAAAAAGCAATATGTTTACTTACCAGACCTCTGGTAAGATTCATGGCAAGTGTTCCCAATATCTTTAGCCAATTCTATATAGTGCTTTTTATGGTCATCAGGGAGTGACTGCGATCCTAAGGCTAACATTCCACCTGTTACAATTGTTGAAAAAAAAAAGAATTAGTCTTCTTTCAAAATAATTAACTTTGTAAAGTCACATGGACATCTACTAAAGACATTGTTTCTTTTTTATATATTTAATAGCTTAAAGCACTTTACTGCTAATCCTAAAGCTGGGAATGATGATTTAATTTCAAAAATATTTTATACAGGTTACTTTGTCAGCAAGTGTTTTCATTAAGTACTTCCATTTGGTAACTCTTGTTAAATATAAAACATAAAAAGTTTCAATATAGTTCTAAGTATTTTCAAAACAAAGTAAAAGTGAAAATTAAGAATTTCTTCACTTAGCCATGGCCTATAAAATTTATTACACTATCTGGATTGTTTTATCTCAAAAAATTAAATTTCCCTTTTTCAGAAAATCTTTAAAGATGGTAACTGACAGCCATCAGAAGGTGTTTCAATGTGCTTTTAGCTTGTGTGTTTTACTTTGGTTTATTATTCAATATGTTCATATCAACCTTTTTATAATTTAAAATTTACTAAAAATATACAAAAGTAACTATGGATTAGGTCTCAAATAACAGAGAAAGCAAGGTGGGTGAATTTATGGAATAAAAAAAATCAGTGTTATTAGTCTGTTTTTATGCATTTTACATTGCACAAAATGTGCTTCCAATGAATGTTATACACAAGTTATGATTTGATATTTTACTGCAATAATATCCTTTACATGTGCTATCTTGTCTTTTTTTTCTGTTGAATTGTAAAACATGATATTGTGATAATTTTTTTAATTAAATAACTCAAAATATAATTCCTGCTGAATATTTTCAATTCTAGTAAGCAAGATAGAATTCAGAATTTTCTCACAAAGATACAAAAAGTACTACCTATGCATAGCTGTCCTTAATTTTAAAGTGATAGACTAGGGCAGCTAGTCAACATCTACCTCCAACTCTTGGGCCATTCGTGTTGAATCTAATAATAGGATTTGATAGTTACTCTTATAATGCACCCTTGGCTCCATAGTGCAGAGCACATTTTCACAGACCAAGCACACTTACCACCAAGTTATATTTGGCTGATACCAATCAAATCTTTATAATTATCCACACAGTGGTCAGTACTACTGTAAGAATAATAGTTCTTTATCAATAATCAGAATGTTATGTCAGAGGTT
>NW_013671894.1:30583-37897 GCF_000517525.1 Limulus polyphemus | reverse complement strand
CGTGTTGAATCTAGTAATAGGATTTGATAGTTACTCTTATAATGCACCCTTGGCTCCATAGTGCAGAGCACATTTTTACAGACCAAGTTATATTTGGCTGATACCAATCAAATCTTTATAATTATCCACACAGTGGTCAGTACTACTGTAAGAATAATAGTTCTTTATCAATAATCAGAATGTTATGTCAGAGGTTCTAGTTAAGAATAGATGCAATGTTGAAGAACCATGGAGAATGATGCTATTACAAGAAAAAGAGACATGTTCTTTATGTGTGCTTAACTGTAAAAGGGTGTGATTCTGTATTAAACACCCACTCACACATAACTATACAAACTTTACAATCAAGTAGCTTATGACCAATAGTATTCATGGCAATACTACATTAGTATAAATGAGAGTTGTCTAACTGTAAGGCTACACACTTCTGGATCTCCACATAATTATATCCCATTAAGGTCCATAGCATTTGATAATTTAAAAAATTAATAACATGTTATCAATTTAAATGCTTATTGTCTGCTAAGGTCTGTATTTGAAGCCAAGTAAAAACTAACTTTCAGATGTTTTCATTACTATCTGGTCCTTCACTAAAAAAACGTAGGGCAACCTTAATATGTACCTTAAATCCATTTTCTGAGAGTCAAATATCTTAACTGTTTCCCATTAAAGTTAAAACACTGCAGAGCAAATACTGCATACATGCAGCTCTGAAATGTATTTCAAAGTATGGCATGAAGTCACATAAACAAAAAAGCAGCAACTGAAAATGAGTAATCAGCAACTGGAATAATATTCTAAAAAATTTTTATAACAAAAAGAAGGGACAAAATGCTTCATTGAGTAAACTCAGTATTTTCATGCGAGTTTAACTCAAGTTTTCACCACCTAGGTACAAGTGCCAATAATAAAATATTGGAAACCAGATGACACCACTAAAAGAACTGCATGTGTTGTGAAGCAAACACCAGTTTATTTCTTTACATTTGAAAATACTGATTTCAGTGCGTCAGTATGACATGAAAAAGGTAGCAATTGACCAAACATAAAACATCTTCATTTCTATTGTTATATTGGTAAAAAAATACATACTTTCAAACCACAGTATTGCTTATGAAGACAAATTTATATCAGACCAAGTTTCCTCTTTCTTAATATTGACTATGTACAAGATAGGAGGAGGAGAAGAGTGTTGCTGTACTGTCTTTCCAGTAATAAAGTTTTTGATGTAAATAAACTTGTCAAAGATAGTGAATGGTTCCTTTAGACATTCAATACAGAACTGATTCTGATTTTGTATCAGCACAGCAGAATTATATCTGACCTTTCAATAAACTTATCTCTATAGATAAAGTATGTCATATACGTTTTACACCATATACAGCTTCTAATTTTCTTTTTACTTAAGATTTAAATCACAAACAGAACTCTTTGATAACACTTACCAGAAAAACAGGCAAGATGATCCATCTTGTGCTCTAATCTTTCATATCTCATATCAGCAAAATACTTCAGGCCACCTTTAGATGTTTGTAGCAGCTTCTTTTCAACTACCTGAGTATTAGTTTAAAATCAAATATTATTGGTTATAAAATACAAAAGCTGCATTTTCGATATCTATTCTGACAGATACTTCAGAATTAAATAATAGTTCTAACATCTCACAAATACTGAAAAAGGAGAATTTCACAGCAACAACTGTCTTCCATTCACTGACAAGTGTGTAGAACCTACAGTAAAATACTGGAAAGCAGTGGCACCACTACAGGAAATACATGTGTAGTGAAACACACAACAATTTATTTCTTTATCTTTCAACCTATTAAAAGGTACCTCTGGAAAAAGATAGGTGTATGAAGTTAACATTTTCCTTACACCGAAAATGTATTTCCAATAGATACTTACCTCCCCTCACACAAGGCTATCTCGATCTTCATCTGCCTTCTAAGCACTGCTAAAACATTTTCTCAATCAGATCAGTCTATATACCCCATAATCTTATTATAAAAATAAATAAATGAGTGGATGTCTGGATAACTTTATACCATAAAGCACACATAGATACTCTGTTTACCTCTACATTATCAGAAAAAGGAAAAAAAAAAGAAAAGAAAAACATCTTGAATACGAATAAGTATGTACAGCTCTGAACCACCATATAAAAAACTAGCTTTAGACAGCTTACCTTCAAACTGTCAAAAAAACTGCAACGGGTAAAAACTTGTTCCCAAATACTGTGCATTTTCACTCTTTTGTGGATGTGTTATAGACTATTTACCTGAATGGCTTCATCATACATCTGCCTTGCTTGCTGATCTTTCCCACCAGATTGTATCCAAGCCTTCAACAAGTATTCATAGAAACTGTCACCAAGAGCACCAATAGAAACATGGCCTGCATTTAAGAATAGTTATAATGTAAGTGAACAATGTGTAACATTCGTCAAAGTACAAAATATCCAAATTTTTTTTTATAGTTGAAAAAAGTGTTTTTTACAGTTCATTAAATTAAGTCCCATGTTTTAAATTAATTACAAAAATTCATTTATCCTAAAAACAAATAAAATACTTAGAATAAAATTATGTCTCTGACTTTACAGGAATGATAGAATTAATTATCATAAGCAACGACATTATGAAAAACAATTCTCTTTTTGATCTATCAAAGAATCATTTAACAAGGCAATAAATGAAGTGAAATGATCAGGTAAAAATTCCAACTCCCAAATCTAGTGTTTCCTTATCAATAAAGTAAAAATTATACCAGTATAAAATCAATTATGTTAAATGCATCTGATTTCCAAAATTACTGATATTAGTACTATTTTAATTCAAGTACATAAGGGCCAAGAGTGACTGTTAGTTTATTAGTTTTATAGCACAAAACCACACAGTGGGCTATCTGTGCTCTGTCTGTCGCACAGAATGGAACCTCAGATTTTAGTGTTATAAGTATGTAAAGTTATGACTGATCCACCAGGGGACAACTAAGAGTAAAGGGAGCACAATAATAATATGATTAATATCAAGAGTAAATTGAAAGATTTTTGAAACTTTATGTAGAAAGTGAAGTTTCATTACAATACAAAGTATTAAAAGTAGAGATGTCAGTTTGCCAGATACAGCTCTATGGAAAGTTTAAAAATATATATCTATATAATAAATCTCAAATTATTTTACTTTTGAAATTTGATTTTCTTATTGCTAGTAATAAATAATGTGAATATTAGATACATTTTCAGTGTTAGTTACTTCTTTACTGAGGTACTTTGATTTATATAAATTACAAAGCATACACATATAGTAATTGGATTAGTTTGTTTTTTTTATAGTGCTCTTCATTCTTCGATTGCACATTTTAGTATTTGTGAACAATTAAAAGAAATAAATGGTTTAAAACACTAACAGATACCACTTCTCCCTCCAGTGCCACTGGCTTCATTGACTTCTTCCTTACTTGGTTTTTCATTCTTACAAATTTCTAATTACTGTTTTCATTGGTGCCAGTCCTGCTAATGCTCAGTCTTGGGTGCCAAATTTCATTCTTCATTCTAAATCCCCTCTGTTTCTAATACACATATGTTTATCTTGAAGGAGGTTGAGATTAATGTATGCAGTAACAAGATGAACTGTTTTGTCCATCATGAGTTGGTTTCTTTCTTTCCTTCTTTTTTTCTTTCTGCTTCTACATCAAGTTTCTTCCAGTATGTACAAAAGTAACATTAGTGTGAGAAATTAGTAACTTTGGATAACTTCTGATCCTCTCAATCTTTTCCACTATGTTAATAGTACAGTCACATTGGCTAACTTCCATGGAATGTCCCTGCTCCATTACTTGTGTTCAGTTGCACAATCAGCCAAGTCTCATGAAACAACCATTGTATCTACATTAGGGTTATGCTAGGGTACTTTCATGACCATGATTTCAGTCTTTTCACCTTTCTCAAAGCCTTGCCCTCAGTGCTTGGAGTTCAACAAGTTGGATAGATATAAGCAAACGTCCTGATTGGCAGTAAAATGTCATCATCAAAATTTTGTTCTTCAACTACTGAGAAGAGTGAATGCCACAAAGTGTCTTCATGTGCTGTACCCATCTTCTTGATGCTAAAGAACCTCAAACAGTATAGGTTTGTCATCTTTGGACTTTATGATAGCACACAAAATTAGTTGTAACAAGTCCATCCCTCCCCTCCCCTGCCTCAGTTGTGATGACTTAACACTGTGAAGGTTCACGTAGGTCTTAGAGACATGTAATGAATATTTCTTACATTTTGTCAAGTGCCTGCTCATTTAAGTGGCATTGTGGGTGTAAGTTTGGTTATGAAATATGCATTTGTCATTCAACTGAAACTGCCTTGCTTCTTGAAATAATGCCAGATTACACTCAATAGCTTGGGTATTATTGCAATTTTTGACTCTTCAATAAAATATTATATAGCAATTCAAGGTTTCAAAACTTTCACTTGAGACAAGTAACCGATCACTTCACAGAGCGGCTATAAAGGACAAAGATAGATGTGGATTTTTTTTTCCTATTTATCAAATTTCTTCATTTGAATATCCCTTATCCCAAAAATGTTAAAGACTAGAAAAATTGCTCTTAATCCTGTCCATAAATGACATATCATAAGGTCAATTTCACATTCAGTCTTCAGACATTGTTTTGTTCATCAGACATGTCATCAATGATTGTTGAAACATCTTGAACATCTTCAGGTAAAGAAGTAGATCATGTAAACCCATGTTATTTATGCCCAAGAAACCACATTACTGACACTGTTTGCACAATACCCATTTCTCTTGCACATGCATGATGCAGGCAGTACCATATAACATAGATGGGTCACTGTAACTAATATGCTAAACTCAGGCGCACCTCACTTGAAATATCTGCACTAAGAAGACCATACCTTTCACTACTTACCCACATGCCAAATAGTGTATTATCCAACAAATGTTTTTGTTTGTTTGACATCATCTGCTTTAAATGGTATACATCTAGTATCAGTAACTTCAGAAAACTATGAAAAGTGCAAGGCCTCTGAAAAGGATACTTGACACTTTTCGTTAGGTACACAAACACATTTGTTACGACTGATGGGAGGGATAACCATATATTTTTCAGATCTTTCATGAAAATACCCCCCTTTCTTTATAACCAATCATAATTCACATCCCTACTTGTATTTGAAGCTTTCAACATATCTAAGAAACACAAGGAATGATAAAGAAATTCATAAAGGGTAAAAAAACAAAAACAATGCAATAATTTCAGCTATACAGGAATAAATAGCATAAATTAGATAACTCCCCATCTATAAATAAAGGTTATACCTAAATAAAAACACAAAATAAACTATGTCAAACTTCTCTAATCTTTAAAATAGGGCATCTACATGTATTGAAAGATTACCTGCAAAGTAACCTACACAATAGTGTGGTCCTTAAATGGGGATAAAATTTTAATGTTTAGAATTTGCAAACTCTCACCCTTCAGATTTGTTTGACTGTATAAGAAAACTTAGTAGGCAAAATTATAAGCATGTTATGGAATATTTAGTGATCACTCAAGGCTTTGAAACATTTTTAGAATGACTTCATTGACTGTTGAATCTATTATAGGATGATAATAAAAGAAAAGAAAACATGAATAAAGCTTAACAAATAATATTTTATAGGCTCCTTGAAGTTATTCCTACTTTACAAAAGAACAAAATTTAATAAAATATGAAAAACCAATTTTTTTTATGGCCAAATTAAAACGTCAATATAATCCATGTCCATAATAATCATGATATTTGCAAAATATTACCAGTTACTTTGTCAGGGTTTCTTTGTTTGAATCAGGAAAGCAATGTCTGTGATCTTGAACAACTTAAAGTAGATACTGCTTTTGATCTTCATCATTGGTAAACAAAGAGTTTTACTCTTCAACAAGTGCAACATCCCTTTCAACTGTATCATTGACCACTTTCAGACTCCGTACAAATTCCAATGCTATTTTGTAGTCATCTTTGAAACTTCACAATTCAGGATCCACATCAAAGAAATATGTTGAAAGTTCCAGGCAACTAAAATAATTGAGGGTATTTTTTGTCACAAAATCTGGCAGGGACTTTTGTTGAACTGTGTTGGTATTGATTTTGATCCACTTTGGTAGATTTTGGGTACCTTCATGAAGTTCATGTTCATTCATTGCTTATATCATGGCTCGCTTCATGTCTGACAGTACAAAGGGGAAAAAAAAGCCAAGGCTATCAACTCTTCACTAAGATCTCACAAATGCCCAACAAATTTCTTGGAATCTGATTTGGATACAGCTGGGTTGATTTCTTCTTATTTCTTTAAACTCTGAAGAAATGTCAGATTGCTTTGAGGAAAAGAGATTGCATCAGGAGCAGTGAACCAAGCCCTAATATAAAGTCAGATTACGAATATAAAGACATCACAAATTCCTCTGCTTTCATGTGCAGTCAGTCTGAACTGATCACGGAACATGTAGATTTTGAGCACATACAAGGCTTTGGCCATCCATTGAGCATGATGTATAGCACCTGGTGACATAAAACGAACACCTCGAGGAGAAGTTTCACCAACAAATATGATAAGTTCCATGAACTCTCTGTAGTCATCTCTGGGTTGGAACTCTTGAAGCTGTTTTGTAGCGATAATCACAACTTTGATGTCTGCACTAGCATTTTTTTAGATCAACATTGTTTTCAGCAGTTTGGTAATTTGAATGATCAATGAATTCCCAGTGCTGCTGGAACTACTTGAAGATTGCAACATCTGGTCTTGAGGTCAGTCCCATACAGGAATTGAACACACATGAAAAAATTAGTTCAAGTAGGTGATGTCAACATGTGAAATACAGTAGATTTCTCTTTAATTTTGCTTAAAGTAATGCATATGTTCCATTTTTTGTGGCTGTTGTATCAAAGCATACTACCTTAATGAGATTCTCTACTCCCCAGTCTTCTAGTAGCCTGGTGACAGTAGTAGCCTGAGCCTCGCCAGTCTCGGGATCCAACTTTCGTACTACCAGGAGTTGACTGATTTCTAATCCAGACATGATAACTGGCAAGCCATCTACTTGTTCTTTTCCAATGAGGTCTCTGAGAAATTTTCCATCCCAATGAACAACTAGGTGTTTGGTTTGAACAATTGCTTCAGATTTTTGGAAATGTCCTGACAAAGATCATTTCATGCTCGTCGGATTGATGAATGATTAATTGTTAAATCTTAAATGTCATGGCCAAGGCTCTTGGCAGTGGCAGTAAGTATGAATGTCACTTTTCTGTCTGACCGCATAGTT
>NW_013671894.1:20536-30573 GCF_000517525.1 Limulus polyphemus | reverse complement strand
CTTTCTTCGTCTACGCGACTAGTATATATATATATATATATATATATATATATATATATAGTAGCAGCCAACTCAGGGTCTACGATACTTTTTCTTGCCCTCTTTTTAGGCTGTGAAGAAGATGGTTCTTGTATCATTCTGTTTCTCTGCAAAATCGTCATCTGTATAGTCTTTCTCATTACTGTCAGCACTGTCATCGCTCCAATCAACTCTATCATTCAGTCTTTTCTCTTGTTGTTCAGCTTGTTGTCATCTCCTTAATTCATCATTATTTTTTTTCTTTGCTCTTGAATCCTTCATGGTAAGTACACTGTCTACTGAGCCTATACATCCCTGATGTCTTTTCTCTCTCTGTGCAAGGAGAAATTTTCTGTCTTCTGGTATCTTGATTAGTACAAGGGCATCTTGATGAGCAATATCAAACAGATCATCTAGTTGGTCAGTAAAAGCTGCTTCATTGGCTCTCTGCTTCTCTAGTGAAATTTTTCTTTAGCTTTCCCCAGTTTTCAAAAGGTGTTTCAAACTATTTGATAGTATGTTGTTCAGGTCATATTGGAATTCTAGCTTTGTTCAAGAATAATGAAACTTCTCTGATGACAGTTGTTGGACTTTCACAGACTGTTTTCATCAAAGTCTTGTGATGATAAAAAAACACACCCAAAACTGCTATTTTGAAGGTAATTTACTTTCTGTTATTTCTGGTTCTTCTGATCTTAGCAACCCCAGCGAAGACTTGCTTCTAGTTGCTGATGTCATTGCCATTTTTGTCAAAAACATTATTGCTGGTAAAGTAGTTTTATCAGGTTTTTCAAGCTTTATTTATCCTACAGTATAACTCACAATTTATATTTAATGTTGTTTTCTCAAATTCTATTGAATCTAATCTGCTCAACAGTCAACTCCTTATACATGTATTTTGTTCACAGGACTTTCTAGAATAAGATTACAATATTACAGAATATTATGAAACACTACATAACAATACAGAATATTGTGGAACTAAATGGAACATTCTAGAAAATTAAAGAATAGCAAAGAATATTATAGATCTATAAAGAACGTTCTGGAATATTCTAGATTGTATTAAGATACAATACAAAATCATTAACAGTTTATATACATAATATATTTCATCTTAAATAGTTATTTACATGTTAGCAATTTGTGGATATCCACAACAAGCCTTCAGTTTTATTTGTAAACTACAATGTATCAGACAATACTAGATCCACTACATACAAGAACAATTCACAACACACTCAGTCATACTGTCATATTACTGTGTATATGACTAATTTTTAACCACACAAGTATTCTATCTTACATTGCAAGTTGTGTGTAAACAGATAATGAACAATGAACATAAAGTATATTAAGCAAATATGTGGTTTTTATTTTAAACTTCTAGATTATTGAGCAACCTCTAAATTTTGATAAATATTGTTGAAATTTTGCCCAAACATTCAATTTACTTATTGGAACACATTAGTAGGGTAAGAGTATAAAAATAAAAAGTTGCAAAATAAGAACCACCTACTACACAACTTTCACAAATATATATCACACTGTTGACCATACTGACTAATAAAACACCAACAAAAAAAGAAATTTTAATACAACTCTACAAGGAAACACTTATGATAACTTAGATCATACAATAAGTTATTTTCAACTAAAGAACCACGGATCATAGTTTGCTGTCCATAGGATAAAAACATTTATTTCAATAGCAATAATTAAAAACTAAGATTACTTTGTTGCATAAAGTGCCAGAA
Source organism: Limulus polyphemus (assembly GCF_000517525.1). Taxonomy (NCBI): domain Eukaryota; kingdom Metazoa; phylum Arthropoda; class Merostomata; order Xiphosura; family Limulidae; genus Limulus; species Limulus polyphemus. The sequence continues at coordinate 28,798 of NW_013671894.1, read as the reverse complement.
ATTATTTACAAAAATGCTATGGAAAAAAAGAAAACTTTTACAGAAAAATATCTTCTGGTAATTTTTCTTAATAATAATAATAATAAAAAATTCCAAATCATATCTCTTTGTATGAATATATAATACTAATACGAATAAGCTGTATTAAAATAGGAAACATAATCAGACACTGTTTTCACATAACAAATTCCAAAGTCCAAAATATACAAAAAGTATACAAACAGTTAACAGTTTTCCATTTACTATAACCTCAGGTTCAGAGCACATAAACAAATAATACACATCTAAAAAGCATATGTAAATGAGAGCATGAGATATCATATCTTACACTTTTAAGTAATAGAAACATGATCTGAAACTATACTTATTCCAAAATAAAAACTACCAATTTTTTTATGATGCTTAAAAAAAATCATTGAACTGTAATAAAACCCACTGTTTCCCTAAACCAAAATGCTTTAGTTAAATTACAGTATTTCATGACAATAAAATATGCACTTAATAATAACTGCTATGTGCCTCTACTGTGATCATAATTTAAATATATTATTAATAAATACTTTGTCCATCAGAATTTAAAAAAATTAACAATGAACATACTGCAAGATTTAAAATAAGTAATACACTTACGCTGACCCCATTTGCCAGTTTTAGGATTTAAATAGTTTGGATAAAGACCTTGAGGCTTTTCCACCTTAGCCAGAACTTCTCTAATCTTTGTAACTTTTTCTTTGTACACAGGGTTGCCAGTGATTTCACTTAAATATACAAATTCCAGATGAAGACTTCCAATCTCTGCTAGTATAGAACTGGAACTGGAAGCCCAGGCATAGTTCTTGCTAATACCCCTGTGAGAAAATTAAAAAGTCTTGTATGTATTTAATAGCAAAGGTACTCTTAAGTCCTATGAGAAAGGGTATATACTCTTAGATATGCAATTTTTTTTCTCAATTTTCAACAACAAGTATAATGAACAACATTAATTTCTATGAAGAGAGAGAGAGCAGTTACTTTATATATTTATTCATCCTATTAATTCAAGGTAGTTGCCAAGCTAGTAACTGAAAACAAAACATTTTGAAATTACAACCATGTTTTACACTAACTGGAATTTAATATTTAATTAATCTAAGGTAGATCTACTGATATTAATAAACAGTCACTCTTCAATTTAAAATTATATTTATTGAAACCAAGGATAATGTATACAGTTACCATACAGGAAAACTTAAAAAGAAACAAATTTTTGTTATTCACTAACAAAAAATAACTTCCTTCTCAAGAATACTTTTTTGTTTTGTTTTTAACACTATAAGTCTATAAATTTACTGCTGATTCACCAATGGACTGACATTCAGAGCACGTGAACATGTTCAAGAATAAGAAAGTTAAAAAAACTTTTCCTTAAAATAAAAGTTGATTAAATGGTTGTGTTGCCATGAGTATAACTGTATGGTAAACACAGAGTACTTTATAATACAAACAGTGCTACAGATGAACAGACTCAATGCATACAAGAATCTCATCAATTATTAACTCAAGCCTAAACTCTATACAAGTCAAGCCATTAAATTTTAATTGAAATATTTTATTTCTCCAAATGTGATATATATAAAAGAGGTATGCCTCAGTTGCAATATACTTAATGAAAACACTGATAAAAAAACACAGTAAGAATATGTTTATACATACGATAAAAAAGAATTCACACATAGCATACTTGTATTAAAACACATTCCAATAAGATTGTAATCTTGATCATTAGTATCTAGTGAACTTCACTCATTACATATTTTGCACATTATCAAATACACATTCACATGAACAATGGTCTTGCATATTCTGGAAAAAGAAAATAAGACTGGTATATTGTAAAGAATTAAGAAAAGTCACTAGCAAAATGGTAAAAGACCAAAATACAGATGGGTACATGTATCCCAATACCAGATTCTCAAATATCCTTCCAAGTAATTATTATAAAGTAACGATAGGTACATGTATCCTAATAATGACATTCTTGAATCACTTTCCAAGTATCAATTCCACACTCCATAAAAGTCTATTTTAAATGAATTCATGTCATTTTCCCTATACCTACTTTGTTAAAGTACAACATTGAAACACATTACCACTACTGTATTGTGCAATACTGTGTCTGAGCAATACAGACTTTTTAAACTACAAAGTCTAACTTCTTCCTATGCTTTAGTAAATTTTCTAATTATTAACTATTACTATATAACAGAAAACTCGTATAGCCAAAGAAGTTACCCAACATGAAGCAAAAACAAATTGAAATACACATTGCAACCTTTGTTAAATTAAGAACTAATAGCATGAATGATTTCATTTATCATCAAAAATCTACATCGTTTGAAATATGGATTTATACTTTACGTTTTCAAATTGATAATGGCATTAGGAATTCCAGTGGGAGTGTTAAATACAGGGAGAAGCTTTTGAGCAATTTTGTTTGCTTTATCTTTAAACATCTGAAAGAGAAAATACAAATTGTAAAAGAATATATACACAAGTCTTAAATCTGGTCCTATCCTGTCTAAAAACTGTGCATACCATTTGCAAAATGATAACAATGTTGTCACTGTAATACAATTAATTACATGTATATTTAACCTATAATATATAAAACTGATATTCAATAAAAAAATAAAAATTGATTTCTCAACATATCTTTGATACTACATTCACTTAGATATTGTTTATGACTCTCCATTATTTTTAGCCTCATACTTGAAAAACTGCTTTCAATACTAAAAAATCCTATTTCACAATTGTTTTGAATGTGCAAGATCTAAAGCATGTATTTTAACCACTTCAGTAACATATAAACAGGGGTATGCAAGTCTTATTAAAAATTTATAATTGTACCTTTGTAAATCTACAGTGGAAACACTTCCACATTTTGAAGTGATAGTACTGGTTATAAAAAACTTGAGATTTCTAAGGAGTTGTATTATTTTTATACATAAAATTTTAATACTTTTTACAGGTAATGTAATAGGTATTTTAGCTAAACAAGTGAAGTATCTTCACACAGAATGTAGTAAGTAACATGGTACCTGTTTCTTTGTACCTTGTCTTTAATGTTTTATGTAACCATTTGGTTCAGCTACACAAAACTTTAAAAATGTTACTCGAATATTATTTTAGAATGTATAAACTATACTATTCTTCATATCTTTCTTGAATTGTTTTACCATTTTCTACCACTACTTCTCACGATACAGGAAAGTACACAAGTACACATTAACACAGGAACATTAAAACTAGATCACAACAATCCCTCAACACTTTTATTGAAAAGATATTCTGTCTAAAAAAACAAACTAAAGTATAAACAGAGCTTGAGAGGGAGTTTTGTGGGCAGGTCAAATTGGAATATAGAACATAATTAAAAATATAAAATATGTGTAACATGCATGATCTGCTTTGAGAAATTTCTACTATATTCTATGAGAATTTATTAATCAGTCATTTTAACTTTAAAAATCATTAACATCAAATACTACTGGGTATTGCAACATAAAATACTCCAGCTGTAAATTTTTGTAAACATGGATCACTGAAAGTGTTACGTAAAAAGAAAAAAATAGTTTTTCACATCAACAGACTACGTGTGGTATATAAGTATTACAAAATGTTATGTTAGCAAAAGTTTTACAATAAATTTAAATACTGAAGCAATAAACACATGGATTATTTTACTCACCACATCTCCAGTTAATGCAAAGCATGATAAAAGACCTCCAACAAATCTGATATTTGTTTCAAAAACAGATATCTCAACAAACTAAAGAAGAAAGCAAGAAAACAATTAGCGTGAATTTCTTTATGATGTGATTAACATAAAACACTGTAAATTACTTATTATTTGTGTGAAATTAACTTTTGCTATTTTCGCAGTTCACATGTTTCAATAGGTGGATTATCAACACATCAGTTCAATCGCACAGCATGATTGCAAAGGCTTATAGCATGAAAAATGTTGATTAGAAAAACAGAATGATGTCTAAAAACTTTTTTCTTCTAAGTTTTTTAATATAAAATTGATGCATTTTCAATTTCATATTTCCATGAAAGTTAAAACCCAAGAAACAATTTCAATGTAAAACTGCAAAAGATAATTCCTGCAAATATTAAGTAAACTACAGTATATATTTTTCATCAGTTTTTACTTTACATATAATATCTACAGTTATTGCAGAGCTCAAAATTACTGTCAGTCTGCTATCCCAATCCTAGTGAATTTAGCAGTTTGAGTAGTCCAACTGGCAAATGAAAATTTCAGTAGACCACATTTTCTGGTACTTACAAAATGACAGCTACATGCACCACAGCTCAGAGATTATCACTATATTTTAGTGTTGTTACATTTTTGTTTTTCCCTATGTCTCAGTACTGAAATTTAATAAGAAAATTAATTTAAACAATTACAGAAAGCTTAGATGATGCTTTTTTCAACTATTACAGTACCCTGATTGAATGTGTATCATGTCTTCTGTCAAACTTGGCTAACACTTCCCAACATTGACTTGGTAAGGCAATATTTGAAGCAGGAATGTATGCTTTATTTAATTTTTTAAATACTCTTCAATCATTAAAGAAATGGTAAGATCATGTAAGAAAATAAAAGAAATATCTGTATTGTAACTATAGAGTAGAAAAACTAATCGAAAAAAAATACACCTAGCCAGATTATTATTAGATTTCCACACAGCGGAATTTCCATTTGATAAATGTTTTATTAGAAAAGTATTTTGGATGTACTGCAAGGTGAAGAATGTTTAAAGAAATACAGTATTAAAATATATTGCACCACTTCAGTAGACTATTGTTGAATTATTCTGTGAGTGAATGACATATGAAAGGATTTTGAACCAGATTCTCCTGCTTTAAACATTGTATATATTTTATAGTGGAAGTAAAGAATTCTGTATCTCTAATAATGAATATGGATTTCAATAACAAAACTTTTTAATAATTCTTGGTCTTCTAGCCAATCCTTTAACAATGTTTCAAATAAAATTAGTAATACACACAATATTAAGCTTTTTCAAAATATAAGTTTGTATAATGTCCAAATTTGGTAAATTTAAGTTTATTTTAATTTTCATCCAACAGGATTTCAACTCGTGACTATTCACTAAACAAGCAAGTGTCCTACAGAGGTATTTTCAAGATTTTTTTTTTTTGGGGGGGGGGGAGTAAGTTTGTGGAAAAAGAAAATATTAACATTTTTCTTGTCAATGGGAGTAATAATACAGATAATTTAAGAAACTCGAATGAATACCTCTCGCATGAGAAGATGGTTGATAGGAGAGGGGACAGCATGTTCAAATAAGGCACTTTTGAACAACTCAAACTACAATATTCTCCCCCTCTTACAAACAAGGTCCATCCTTATATATCATTTCAGGGTTATGAGGTTGCCACTAGTTGGTGCCAAATTTTTCTTGTTGTAGATAATTTTTTTCTTTCTCCAGTCAGATTCAAACCCATGACTTCTTACACACAAGGTGAGTGTTCTAACAACTGAGTTAAAGGGTTAAACTACTAGCGTTTGCTAGTAAGGGACTTTTTAAGAACTCAAACTGCCATACAAATGAATAATCACAGGATAAATGTAGTAGTGAATCCCAGCACTTGTTATACTTATAACAAAAAACAAAAAACTGTACCTTTTCTTCTTGCAATCAACAAAGAAATGTCTTAGACATACATGTCTCTTATTATTACTCATGAAACAAAGTAATAAAAAGCATTATAATCATCACTGACATTCAAAATTGATTATGCAAGAGATCCTTCATCAATCAGGATCTATTTCTTTATTTAAGTGAGCCTGTATTAGCTAAACTTACTTTTTCTTACACTAGAACTGAATACAATTGTGCACATTTCTATTTCTTACATAAACCTGATTCAACAATTTTTTCAGCGTTAAACAAAAAACAACTTTAAATGTAATATACATTCTTCTCAAAATACTTTAGTTTGTAGTACTTAGATAAGATTTTGTGGTACCTGCTCACTAAATCCTTGATCAAAATTCAGATGCTTAGCCACCCAGTCTCTTCCCTTCTGATATTCCTCCTTTAAACCCATCAAGAACAATGTATCCAGTCCATCTACTATCGTTGCTCCCATAGCAGTCTTTCCAAATATTCCAGCAGAGTGACCTCTTTTACTAATAGGTCTTAATTCATTTTGGCCCCATGCATAACGAACATAATTATCCCAGGCATGTTTCATCATCTGAAAATTTAAAAAAATCATACAATGAACAACTTAAAACATGTATATGTTCATATTTGTGACTGTGCTATTTTATTTGCCAGATTAGTTATGAAACTGAGAAGAAAATTAACACACTTTTATGATTTTGAAAGAAATAATATTCTGGCAGCAATAAATTTAATAATCATCTTGCTACTGCTTATGGGATTAATAGTTTTACATAATATTTCAATCTTTTCAACACCATCATGTCTAACCTTAATCTATTAGCTATTTTTTTAAGCTAATAAAATTTTATGACCACTGTTAGTTTTACCTCTTGCTAGTTATTGCAACCTGTATAACAGTTCCTTTTATAGTATAGTTTTAAGTCATTAGATTAGTTACATTAGTTTATGTTGATAAATACTGTATTTAACACTGTCATTACTTCATTGTTCAAGTCTGCTTAGTAATGTCATCTTTTTCAATCTTTTATTTTAAAAACCTCTGTTACAAAATCTGCAATGAATAAAAAGAACTGACCAAAAAACAACTGCATGTATAATTTTTCTCAGATTCAGCAGACATAAAAACTTCAGCTAATTCTAATGAGCTATGTGTACATAAGTATGTAGCTTAATTTCTATTTAAACTTTGAATAAATGAAACTACACCAGTCTTCTGGGTTTAAAAAAGAAAAACTATCATTCACAGTAACATAATTTATTACTGTGAATGATATCAAAATGTGTATATGCAGCACTAAAATTACACATCACATTTCAACAATAATATAACTGAACTATAAATAAAATAGAGGCTCCGCCACAGACTTGTCCACTCAATGTAAAATACTTTAAGCATACAGAAAAAAAAAGAGCTGTCAGTGCATGACTTCACTTAGCATATTATGTGCATTACAAGTGAATGTATACAGTATGATGAAAAAAAATTAACTACTACAATTTGCTTTTCAAAGTAATAAGAGCTTTTTACTTAACACATCAGTACAAAACACAAAGAACAGATGCACTTTTATCTGTGGGTAAACACCATGTGACAACTAGATAAAAGTAACTACTTCAAATATTCTGATACTACTTGATAAAGATGTCACAGCCTATGTTGAAATGTTTTCACTCCTTTAGTAATTCTTTGTAAGCATATCTTAATGGAAAGATGATTAAAGCCTTACAAGTGTACAAATATATACATACATGTACATAGAAACATAATCATCAAACACTCAAGCAAAACAAAATAAAAAAGAAGCATTGCATCAAAAACAGCAAATCCAAACCTGTAACAAATTACATCCAAATGAACAAAAACAAGCCCAAACAAAAACTAAATTAAAGATGCTGCATAAGATAAAAGGACCCCCAAGGTACAAGCTATAATGTGGGATTTATAATGTCTGCTGAGTTTTGGAAGTGACTGTGGAAGTAGGACCCACACTGTGATGGGGATACACCATCTACCAGTCTCAACCTCCGTTCACCAGTCTCACATGAAGAAATTCATAAAAATAAAATAAAATAATAAAAAAATATATAAATTATGGTGATATAGATTTGGGTGCTCAACCCCATAATGTCCCACATCTATATCACCCTTCACTGCCTGCAGACAGTCATGGGAAGATGACTGCTCTCCAAAGTAAAAGAAGAAAAAAAATAAGGTTCTACCACTTGGGGGTAAGTAAGATAAACAAGGTGGTAGTACCTTACTTCAAGAGATGTGAAGTAAACTAATAAACACCTCTTAAGAATTCAGTATGTACAAGCACACAAAACCTATTAATACTTGTACATGAAATCCGATATATGTACAAGTTGTAATTTCCACAAAATACATGGTACATACTCTGTACTTTTGTGCCAGGACAATAAAATCCAAAAGGTGCTATTTATGTAAGTAGCCAAAAGATTAGGGTGAGAAAAAATGCAACTTACAGTAAGAATAGAATATATCTTCTCAATCTAAGTTACCATATTTAAATTACCGCATTTTTCGGTGTAT